>NC_143069.1:21501818-21653333 GCF_052426305.1 Pelodiscus sinensis | reverse complement strand
TCATTAACTTCCAGGCCAGAGAGGGCCATTGTGATCTTCAGTCTAGCCTGGCATCCTATGAGGTGCACACAGGCCCTTCTCTTCCACTTGTTTAAACAGAGGCACCCTGGGGCACCTTAAAGACTAACACGTGTATTTGGGCATCCGCTTCCAGGGGTAAAAAACACTTGGACCTGCTTTTCCTCCGCAACAGCTGATGCCCAAATAAATCTTCAAGGTGCCACAGGACTCCTTGTTAGTAATGACTGTTGGGGTTGCCCCTCTAAGGCTATGTCTACACTGCAGGCTTTTTGCACAAGAACAGCTGTTCTTGCGCAAAAACTTGCAGAGTGTCTACACTGCGTGCGTGTTTTTGCACAAGTATTACAGTACAGCATCAGCAAACAGGGCTTCTTCCGGAAGAGTTATTCCTCTCCCCACGAGGAATAAGCCCTCTTGCACAAGAGCTCTTCCAGAAGGCGGCAGTGTAGACAGGCAACATGAATTTCTTGCGCAAAAAACCCCTACGGCTAAAATGGCCATCAGAGCTTTCTTGTGCAAGAGAGTGTCGACACTGCCATGGATGCTCTTGTGCAAAAGCACATCTCTTCTGCAAAAGCACATGGCAGTGTGGACGCGCTCGTATGGAAGACCTTTTGCACAAGAACTCTTCTGCAAAACAGTTCTTGTGCAAGAAGCCTGCAGTGTAGACAGAGCCCACGAGTTTCAGAGGGGTAGCTGAGTGAGTCTGTAACAGGAAAAACTTAAAACACAACATATAGTCACCTTAAAGATTAACAAACCGTGTCAATGGGATCATGAGCTTTCCTGGGCATAGCCCACTTCTTCAGACGACTGGAGTGTTGTATGTCCAGAACCAAAATGAACAGGGGAGGAAAAAATGGGAGGGGCGAAAAAAGGAGGCAGGGGGTATGTAAATATCACAGGGAAAACCCAGCTGGTATGTAACAGGCACCACTGATAAGAGTTGTTGGGAATTTCCCAGGAACCGATCGGGGTTTCTTAGGAACAAGTTTAAAAAGGGGTGAGAATCGGGGTGAACTGGGTGGATGCCTGGGTGAGGGTTGGGTCGAACAACGCAGGGAGGGAAAAGCAGGAGCGTGGGGCGTGAGGGCAGGTGAGCGCTGCGGTGAAAGCCACGTGCGCAGGCCGGGCCGGGCCCCTCTCTCCTCCAGCTGACTTGCAACTTCCACTGCCGGCCCACGTGGCCCTCGAAGGGCGGAGCTTCCCCTTTCCTGCGCCCGCCCCTGGGGCCCTCCAGCCAATGGGAAGCGAGGGCTAATGTTGCTGGTGTTTCAACATTCGGAGCCGGCTGGCACAGCTGCTGCCGCGGGCCCGGGAGCTGCGAGCAGGCAGGAGGCGGAGGTGAGGGGCGGGGGGCGGTGACTCCTGGCCCCCCAGCGCAGGGGGGTCCAGGTCCGGGTCCGTCCGGGGTTACCAGGCCGCGCACTCCCCTCGCTCTTGGAGGCGACGCTGGTGCCAGTGTCTGCTTCAATGCGACCCTACAATAACAAGCCCCAATCGGCCGAGTCGCTGCTTGTTTCACCTCGTGTCCCCCTGTGCTGCAGAAATCCTGCCTCTGCTGGGCCAGCCCCGAGACACGGGGTTGCCCCTGGATTGTAAGCAAGCTGCCCCCTTCTCCCCCATGCTCCCCATTCCCTGAGTATCAGTCCTGCCCCCGCAGCCTGCACAAATCTTCATCCTTTAGGACCAAATAGGAAGGGGAGGGGGCGAGGGATTATTTTCTTTATTCCCACCCCCCCTAACGGAAGGAGCTGTTCTCTGTGTCTGTGTTTACAAACCAAGGAACGTGTTTCTCCCTGGTTTGGGTTGGGTTTTTTTTTTGCCTGTTTCTTGACAAGATTGATTGAAATGTTGGTCTGACTAGAGTAGTCCCCAAGTTTAGCGCCCTGCCCTGAAGCAGGACGAAGTCAACCAAGACCTACGGGTTTGTTTTACCCTGTCTAATTCTTTCTTCCCACCCATGCTTCCCCAGAAGGGATCAGACAGGCTGTACACAGCGGGTGTTTAAGTCTCAGCTTGACAAAGCCCTGGCCGGGTTGATTTAGTTGGGATTGGTCCTGCCTAGAGCAGGGGGCTGGATTTGATGACCTTCTGAGGTCTCTTCCAGCTCTATGATTCTATGATTCCCTCCCCTTTCCTTCGCCATCATTAATATCCTTTTGCAGTGAGTTCCAGAGGTTGATTATACACTTCAAAATACGGCCGTTTTAACTAGAGCTGGAAGGAAGTTTTCAGAGGGGGTGTTTTTCCATTGGAAAACACTGATTTTAGTGACCTTTTGTTTGGAAGGGGAAAACTCCACCATTTCAGAACATTAAAATGTAGTTTTCCATTCCTGAAATGACTCTTTGTTTGGTCTCTTTAAAGTTTATCTTCCGTAATCCACCGTAATACATTTAAAAATAGTTAAAATCTAAACAAAATGTGAATTTATTTGCAGAACTGTGTGTGATCAGGAAAAAAAAGTCAAAATCCTGGAATTTCTAGTCCCAATTCAACCCTACTTTTAGCCACCTTGGTGCCAGGGATGTAAAATCTCATTTAATTAGCTAACCAGTTAAACAATACGTTGAACCAGTTAACCGATTAAATGGGACACGTAGAACGTGTTAAAGATGGACTTGGAGCAGCCCCAACACCTACCCCCGTGGCACACTGCTGTGACTGCTGAGCAACCCTACCCGTGGCGTGCCAGAGTGCCCTGTGCCTATGGCTGGTGGAGGGCTGCTCCAGCCCCCACTGGTTAACCATAACCGGCTTACTGGTTAACCATTCACTTCCGAACTTGGTGTCCCCACTGCTAACATTAGGACAGTGGTCCCCAACACGGTGCCCGCATTTGTATGCGCCCGCCAATTGCTCAGGGCTGGCCTGGCCCCAGGCACGTGGCGCATGTGCGGTGCCGGAGCTGGCCCCGGGCGCATGGTGCACAGTGAGCGCTGGCCCCGGGGGCGCCGCGGATTGGCTGCCACGCTTTGGCCACGTGGTGCATGGGGGGAGCGCAGGCCCCGGGCGCGCGGCACTTGCAGGGTGCGCCGGCCCCGGGCACGCGGTGCTTGGGGGGAGAGCGCCGGTCCCGGGCGCGCGGCGCTTGGCGGGGGGCCCGGCCCTGGGCGCGCGGTGCTTGTGGGGGGGGGGCGGCCCTGGGAATGTGGCTATGGGGGGCCCCCGCCCGGCAATGTGGCTATGGGGGGGTCCCCGCCCCCAGGTGCACAATGGGGGTCCCCGCGCCAGGGCGCCCTGCGGGCAAACGGCCACGCCCCTTGGCGCCGGGAAACCTCAAATGGTTGGGGACCACTGAATTAGGAGAAGCCGTTGGCTGCCTGCCCCGCCCTGCCCCATTCCTTCTTTTACATTCCCCTGCTCCCATGGGGGTCACGCTGCCCCCCTTTGAGAGCTGATGCTGAAAAGTGCTGGGAAAGCTCGGGGCGATTATCTGCCTGACCCCGGTGAATAGGAGCTGGCAAAGGCCCTGAAGTGTGACAGACCCTGGAGCTGTGACCGGCCCTTTCACCCAGCAGGATGTGCCGATTGCCCCAGGGGACCAAGGGATGGTGGGCGTGGCACTTCAAGCACACCTTGATTTTCTTCTGTCAGGGCTGGGGCATCGGACCGTCCAGGCTGGGTTCCTGTGATTTCCCGCGCGTGCTGGGCGGATGGTTTCCTGTCCAGTGCAGATCGCTGCTGGTGCGGGACCTCTGCATATAAATGCTGGGTAAGTCCTGGTGGGTTTTTAATGGGCACTGCCATGTGGGTTGGTAACTCAGGGTGCCCCTGTATAAAACTATGGGACACCAACATCTTGAATACTGTGTACAGATGTGGTCTCCTCACCTCAAAACAGATATTTTGGCCTTGGAAAGGGTTCAGAAAAGGGCAACTAACATGATTAGGGGTTTGAAACGGGTCCCATATGAAGAGAGGTTAAAGCGATGGGACTTTTCAGTTTAGAAAAGAGGAGATTGAGGGGGGATATGATAGAGGTCTATAAAAACATGAGTGGTGTGGAGAGGGTGAATCAAGAAAAGTGATTTATTAGTTCCCATAATAGAAGAACTAGAGGACACCAAATGAAGTTAATGGGTAGCAGGTTTAAAACTAATAAAAGAAAGTTCTTCTTCACACAGCGTGTAGTCAACCTGTGGAACTCCTTGCCAGAGGAGACTGTGAAGGCTAGAACTATAACAGGATTTAAAGAGAAGCTAGATAATTTCACGGAGGTTAGGTCCATAAAAGGCCATTAGCCAGGAGATAGAAATAGTGTCCCTGGCCTCTGTTTGTGGAAGGCTGGAGAAGGATGGCAGGAGACAAATCGCTTGATCATTGTCTTTGGTCAACCCTCTTTGGGGCACCTGGTGCTGGCCACTGTCAGCAGACAGGCTACCCAGTACTGCCGTTCTTATGTTAGGGTTCTTGGTTGGGGCACAGGGCAGAGCCCATCGGTTCAGAGCTGCTAAGAGCAGAGTTATTTGCACTTACCTCCCAGCCAGACTCCCTCGTATCCCCTAACGCAGGGCTGGGGGGATCCTTTTTTGGGTCGGGGGCCACAGAGAAATCCGTCGGGCCTTGTAGGAGTTGGGCGGCAGGAGTGGAGCTTAGTGCCTACGGGGCCAAGGGAAACAGAGAGGGCACCATGTCCACAGGGCCGGGGTGCCATTTTCCCTAGGGCCTCCGGGAGGGCGGGTGGAACGAGTGTGTCTATGGTCTAGGAGCCAGGGCCCACCAAAGAGGAATCCGACCCAGGCTCTGGTACATCTCTGCAGCGCTGCCGGCCGGTTCCCCCACCTCTTGGTCCTCAACCCAACTAGACCCGCTTCCCGACGGCTGGTTGCCCCCGGCCAGCCCCGCTCCCTCCAGCCCCCTCCCAGCCAGCCCTGCTTCCCGGCGGCCGGTTCCCCCCCACCCCCTCTCTTCCAGCCAATCCCGCCCCCCCCCCTCCCCCCGGCCCCTGCTGATCGGTATTTTTTTTAAACCATCTGGTAACCCTAGCAGGTGGGGGTGAAAAGTGCATGGAAATGCCCGCACAGGCGCATCTGCGAATGAGATGCTGCTCTAACATCTCCGCCTCTGTTCACTTCCAGCCCCTGCCTCGTGGCGCTGGCCCCCCCGTGGCCTGGGAGGGCTCCCCAGGCGCACCATGGCCCGGCATAGCAAGCTGCAGAAGCACGTCCTGAGCCTATACAGGCAGTTCCTGCGCACCGGCCGGGAGAAGCCGGGATTCCTGCCTCGCATCCAGGCCGAGTTCCGGAAGAACGCCAGCATCCCCCGGGCCGACGTGATGCACATCGAGTATCTGCTCCGCCGTGGCCAGAGGCAGCTGGCGCAGCTCCGAGACGCGAACACCAAACAGATGGGCACCTTTGTCCAAGCCAAACCGGAGGAGCAGTGACCCCTGCTGGTTGGCGCAAGCGTCTGTCTTGTACTGGGACGGTTGGGGGTGAATTCACAGATCAGCCTTCCTGGTTCTCACATCCCTGTGCACCCCTCGTGTCCAAACACAGGTGCCTGGCTTGGCATTTGCTGAGCTAAGGTGTCTTTATTGGCAGCCAAGCTTTTAAACAGTTCAGGTGTGGATGGGTGATCTGGAGGAGATGCTCTTGTTTCCAGGACCTGGTACACAATTCATTCTACCCCTGCTGGCTCCTCTCTTCGGGTATGTCTACACTACAGCGCTAGTTCGAACTAAGCTAATTCGAACTAACGCGTCTAGAACTAAAAACTAGTATTGCTAATTCGAACTAGCAAGTCCACATTGAGTGGACTCTGAACAGGGCTTAAGGATGGCCGGAAGCAGTGCCAGCAGGGCATCAGAGGAGGACTTAGAGCGTGGAGATGCAGTCTCAGGCTAGCCGAGGGCTGCGCTTAAAGGGTCCCGACCCCCACCCCGGACAGACAGTTCTAAGGGGTGCCCCGCTTGAAAACCAGTCCTGGCTTGGAGTGCCCGGAGTACCCACACTGGGCACATCACACCACTCAGCCATCAGCCCGGCTGCACTTGCCACAGGCTGCCATCTGGGGAGAGGGGGTAATCGGGGGGCTGCAGGAGAGCTTCCACCCCCAGAAGCCTGCAGAGCCAGCCCAGTCCTCCCCATCGGGGGCTCGTACCCCATTCCTCCCTCACCTCCTTCCACTTACCCTTCCCTAGCCCCCCTTCTTATTGATGTACAAAATAAAGATAATGTTTCTTCCAACATTGACTCTGTCTTTATTGAACAAAAGTGGGGGAGACTGGGAAAAGGAGGTGGGAGAGGGGAAGATTAAGGCTGGGAGAGGGGAGGGCAACTAACATGATCAGGGGTTGGGAACAGGTCCCAGATGAAGAGAGGCTACAGAGACTGGGACTGTTCAGCTTAGAAAAGAGGAGATGGAGGGGGGACAGGATAGAGGTCTCTAAAAGCAGGGGTTGGGTGGAGAGGGTGCATTCAGAAAAGTTCTTCCTGAGTTCCCATAAAGAAGGACTAGAGGACACCAAAGGAAAGGACTGGGTAGCAGGCTTGAAACTAGTAAGAGAAAGTTGTTCTTCTTGACAAAGCAAATAGTTAACCGGTGGAACTCCTTGCTGCAGGAGGCTGTGAAGGCTACAACTAGAACAGAGTTTAAAGGGAAGTGAGATCAAGTCATGGAGGTTGGGTCCATGGAGTAGTCTTAGCCAGGGGGTAGGAGTGGTGTCCCTGCCCAAAGTTTGTGCAAGGCTGGAGAGGGATGGCACGAGACAAATGGCTTGGTCACTGTCTTTGGTCCATCCCCTCCACGGTCCCTAGGGTTGGCCGCTGTCGGCAGACAGGCTACTGGGCTAGATGGACCTTTGGTCTGACCCAGGACGGCCATTGTAAGCTCAGGGCTCAGGGTCGGGGGTCTCAGTGGACCCCCTTGATTTTCATGCAAACCTGCTCCTGGGTGGCCAGGCTGGCAGCTCTCCTGCCCTAGATAGCCACTTTCCTGTGCCTAGTGCGGAGATCGTGGACGAGGTCCACGATGTCCGCACTAGCCCAGGAATGTACCCGCCTCTTGCGGTCCCGGGCAAGCTTCCGGGAGCCGCCAGCCTGGTCCCGGGAAGAGGGGGTGGGCTGGGGGACATCGGGTGGGTGGCTCTGTGCCGTGCCAGGTGCAGGGTCTGCTGGCTGGGTGCTAGCAGGCTTGCACCTGGCACGGGCACCGTAGCCAGCCCGTGCCCCTTTAAGGGGTCCGGGGCCGGGAGGGGGGCATAGAGTTTCCCTGGTGTTGGCCAGAGTGGCCACCAGGGAAACCTGGGGAGGGCTAGCCTCCCACTCGTTCGAATTAAGGGGCTACACAGCCCTTAATTCGAACTAGTAAGTTCGAACTAGGCTTAAGCGTCGTAAAATGAGGTTTTCCTAGTTCGAACTAAGCGCTCCGCTAGTTCGATTCAAATTCGAACTAGCGGAGCGCTAGTGTAGCGGCTATGAATGTTAGTTCGAACTAACGTCCGTTAGTTCGAACTAACATTGTAGTGTAGACATACCCTTCCATCCTTAGCCAAAGAGGAACAAGCCAGTTAGCCCAGGGAAATAAAAGAAAGGGAGAGCGGTGACGGAAAACCCTGTGTCTGTCATTTTTTCAAATGATCTATCTTGCCTAAAAGCCTGTCAGGGATTGGGCTCTGTTGCAGGAGGTGCTGGCGAAACACTCCGTGGATTTGGGTGCTACAATTCCTGAGTGTCGTCCACCTTCCTGCCCCCTCCCCCCACCGAAGCGCTTTGGAAGGCTCACAAAGGACAGAGACCTGCCTTTTGAAAATCCGACTCCCCACCGGTGTCTCAAGACAGGCGGCTCTCTCTCGCCAAAAACGGAGGCAGCAGCGTGGGATGACAGGCAGCCAGGTCGCAAGGGGAGGTGCTTTTTAGACCAGTTCCCTCCTGGCACTCCGTACTGCTGCCTCTGTATCAGAGGCAGCAGCACAAGCTGGCAGCAGCCCTTGCCTGGGGGCTGGGTCTGAGCTTCTGGACCTGGTGCAAACTGGAACTGAGCGAGGCTGCCTGCCTGCCTGGCTCCTAACACACTGTAAATGCAGAGCCGCAGAGGGGGTAGGTCCCGGACCCAGCGCGAGCCAGGACTGAGACAGCTGGCCCCTGGGGACTATCGAAAAGTCAAGTAACCGATAAGAAATCATGAGGTTAATTGACTACTCAGTGAATATCTAAGGGTATGTCTACACTACAGCGCTAATTCGAACTAACTTAGTTCGAATTAGTTAATTCGAACTAAGCTAATTCGAACTAATGCATCCAGACTAAAAAAACTAGTTCGAATTAGCGTTTTGCTAATTCGAACTAGCATGTCCACATTAAGTGGACCCTGAACCGGGGTTAAGGATAGCCGGAAGCAGTGCCGGCAGGGCATCACAAGAGGACTTAGAGCGTGGAGCTGCTGCCTCAGGCTAGCCGAGGGCTGTGTTTAAAGGGACCCGACCCCCACCCTGGACAGACAGTTCTCAGGGGTGCCCCTCTTGCAAAGCAGTCCTGGTTTGGAGTGCTCTGAGTGCCCACACTGGGCACATCACAGCACTCGGCCATCAGCCTGGCTGTACTTGCCGCAGGCTGCCATCTGGGGAGAAGGAGCAATTGGGGGGCTGCAGGAGAGCTTCCACCCCCAGAAGCACGCAGAGCCAGCCCAGTCCTCCCCATCGGGGGCTCGTACCCCATTCCTCCGTCACCTCCTTCCACTTACCCTTCCCTAGCCCCCCTTCCTGATGTACAAAATAAAGAAAACGTGTGGTCAAAAATAGAATCTCTCTTTATTGAACAAAACTCGGGGAGACTGGGAAAAGGAGGTGGGAGAGGGGAAGAGAGAGGGTGGGAGAGGGGAGGGCAACTAAAATGATCAGAGGTTTGGAACAGGTCCCATATAAAGAGAGGCTAAAGAGACTGGGACTTCTCAGCTTAGAAAAGAGGACACTAAGGGGGGATAGGATAGAAGTCCATAAAAGCATGAGTGGGGTGGAGAGGATGCATTAAGAAAAGTTCTCCATTAGTCCCCATAATAGAAGGACTAGAGGACACCAAAGGAAAAGAATGGGTAGCAGGCTTCAAAATACTAACAGAAAGTTGCTCTTCACAAAGCAAAGATTCAACCTGTGGAACTCCTTGCTGCAGGAGGTTGTGACGGCTAGAACTTAGAACAGAGTTTAAAGAGAAGTGAGATAAAGTGATGGAGGTTGGGTCCATGGAGTGCTATTAGCCAGGGGGTAGGAGTGGTGTCCCTGCCCAAAGTTTGTGGAAGGCTGGAGAGGGATGGCACGAGACGAATGGCTTGATCACTGTCTTCGGTCCATCCCCTCCAGGGTCTCTAGGGTTGGCCACTGTCGGCAGACAGGCTACTGGGCTAGATGGACCTTTGGTATGACCCAATACGCCCATTGTAAGCTCAGGGCTCAGGGTTGGGGGTCTCAGTGGACCACCTTCATTTTCATGCACACCTGCTCCTAGGTGGCCAGGCTGGCAGCTCTCCTGTCCTAGACGGTCACTTTCCTGTGCCTAGTGCGGAGGTCGTGGACGAGGTCCATGATGTCCGCACTAAACCAGGCGGGTGCGGTCCTGGGCAGGCTCCCGAGAGCCGCCAGCCTGGTCCCGGGAAGAGGGGGATGGCTGGGTGGCAGCGGGAGGCTGGCTCGAGCCGTGCCAGGTGAAGGGTCTGCTAGCTGGGTGCTGGCCAGCCTTTGCCCCTTTAAGAGGTCCGGGGCCGGAAGGGGGGCAGACTAGTTTCCCTGGTGTTGGCCAGAGTGGCCACCAGGGAAAGCTGGGGAGGGCTAGCCTCCCACTAGTTTGAATTAAGGGACTACACACCCCTTAATTCGAACTAGTAAGGTCGAACTAGGCTTAGTCCTCGTTCAATGAGGTTTACCTAGTTCGAACTAAGCACACTGCTAGTTCGAATTAAGTTCGAACTAGCGGAGCGCTAGTGTAGCGCCTATCAAAGTTAATTCGAACTAACATCCGTTAGTTCGAATTAACTTTGTAGTGTAGACATACCCTAACGTCCCTAATCCCTTTTCATAGTTCCCCTCTGGACTCTCTCTCCTAAAGCATGGCCCTGAGATCTGGACACAGTGCTCCAGCTGAGGCCTCCTCCGTGCCAAATAGCTAGGAGAGTGACCTCCCATGTCTGCCGTACGTCTCCTACCACGCCCCAGGGCTATGCCCTCTTACTGAAGGGCTTTGTGTCTGAGATCGCTTCTCTCCTAGGCTACGTCTACACAACGAGTTTTTTTGGCAACAAATATGCTAACGAGGGACTCTATGACACGCAATGTCATTTGCATATTTTCTGCCGATCCGTTTTTGTGCTCGGGGTTTGTGCGCAAAACCAAGCCGTGTGGATGTTTACTTTTTGTGCAAAAAAACCCCTTTTCCCACAAGATCCCTATTTCTGCAAAAAGGCCGACCGATCTTGTGCAAAAAGGGGCTTTTGCCTAAAAAGAAAACATCCACATGACTTGTTTTTGCGTGTTCTTGCGAAAAAACTTGTGGCGCGTCTACACTCTACGTGTGTTCTTGCCGAAGTAAATTTGCAGTAAAGCATCAGAGAACAGGGCTCCTTGCACAGGAGTTATTCCTCTCCCGACGATGACTAAGCCCCCTTTGTGCAAGAGCTGTTGTGCAAGAAGGCAGCGTGGACGGGCACCAGGGGCTTCTTGAGCAAGACACTTTTATGGCTAAAATGACCATCAGAGCTTTCTTGCACAAGAGAGCGTTCACACTGCCATGGACGCTCTTGTGCAAAAGCCTATGGCAGGGTGGAGGCACTCTTGCACGAGACCTTTTGCGCAAGAACTCCGGCGTGAAACAGCTCTCGTGCAAGAAGCCTGCAGTGTAGGGCAGGGAGCAGCCTATGAGGGAGGGGGAGGGACCCCTAGTAATGGCTCAAACTTCCCAGGGGGGTGGCCAGAGGCAGGACATTTGCCTGGCAGGGTGAGGGGGGGGCGGTGACCTCACAGGGGCTTTGGGCAGCCCTCAGCATATAAGGCAAAGGGCAGGTGGGGAGGTGATGACCTCACAGAGGGACCCACATCTCAGGCTGATAAAAGCGGGGGGTCTCCTCCTCACGGTTCATTCGCGTTCTGTGAGTTCCACATCCCGACACCTTTGTGACGAAGGTAAGAGCCCCCAGGGGTTGGATCCCGCCCGGGGCCGGCTGGGTTCCAGGCAGGCCCAGCCCTCGGTCAAGGGCCAGAAGGTGATTCCTCACCTGGGCTGCGTCCTTAGCGCCACTGGGGCTTTCTCCTGGTTGGTTTCCCTTTTCCTCCATCCCCCCACATTTCTGCTCTGTTCTTGCCTCCTCTGTGACCTTCCCTTGCTGCCTCCCCCAGCTTGGGACCCAACAGACTAGCTGAAGGACGGGGGGTGGTTTGCAGGAGCCGTGGGGTGGGGGATGCAGCCCCCATTGTGGGGACTGGGGAGGTGGGGCTGGAACAAGTCTATGCCGGTGTCTTTGGGGAGAACGCTCCACCCCCCACACCTTAGATTCTCCCCTGATTGGCCAAGAAGGGGCTGTTGATGGGCAGGAGACTCGTGGAATGAGGAGTAACGGTAGTTTGAACTAGGAAGCCTAGTTCGAACTACCTAGTTCGTGCCCCGTGTAGCCGCGCTGCACGGGGTTCGAACGAGCGGGGTTTTAAAAATGGCGGCTCCCCGCTTATGCAAATGAAGCCCGGGAAATTCAAATCCCGGGCTTCATTTGCAAGTGCGGTATGCCTACATTACCCTCCTAGTTCGAACTAGCGGGGTAGTGTAGACATACCCTCAGGTCCTTGCAGTGCCTGTGCAAGACCGAACCGATAAGCAAGGGGCCATTTGGGGGCTGGGGGCAGTCGCTCTGGGGAGCTGGAACCCCTGGATTTCGTTCATCAGGCTGCGCCCCAAGCTCCCCTTTGCTCCCCTCATTTCCAGCATGGCCAAACGTTTTCGGCTGTGGTTCAAGAAAGCCCTGAAGATGGCCCCAGGGCCGGTGGGGAGCAGCTTCTCCGTCCCCGCGGGCGGGGAAGCTGGATCCCACCAGCTCGGGGCGACTCGCCCACCGGCCAGGCCCCCCCGGACCTGGCTCCAGAGGCGGCTGGGCAGGCGGGACCCAGCCCAGCGGGGGAGCCGGGTAGGGTGGCTCCGGGGCCTCCTCTGTGGAGAGAAACACCTGCCCCGGGAGACCAGCCCCCATTACCACCAGGGGGCATCGCCCTGCCCGGCCCCCGGGGACCTGCCAGTCTCCGGGAGCCCCCAGCCCGTCGCTCCCCGCACCAGCCCCTGCAGCTGTGGGTCCAGGTCCGTCAGCAGCAGCGCCTGGGCCTCCAGCTGCAGCCGGGCCACCTCCTGCAGCCGCTCAGTCCCAGGTGAGGGGCCGTGAACACGCTGGGCCCAGGGGCTCACCCAGTACCCCGGGGGGGGGGGGGGGAAGGGGCAGCCCCAGTGTCTGCCCTGCAGCCAGGGCAATGGATGGGGGCGGGGGCTGCTTGGCTCTCTTGTTCCTGGTGGGGGCTCTGCTGAGGGCGTTGGCAGAT
Source organism: Pelodiscus sinensis (assembly GCF_052426305.1). Lineage (NCBI taxonomy): Eukaryota > Metazoa > Chordata > Testudines > Trionychidae > Pelodiscus > Pelodiscus sinensis. The sequence goes on along the minus strand of NC_143069.1, from coordinate 21,640,804 downwards.
GTGAGGGTGGCAGGGGGATGGGTCCCTGCGAGGGGCGTGTGGGGCCCAACCTGCCCTGGGTCCCTGACATGGGGGCGCGTGACCCCTGCTGGCCGCTGGAGTCACCCTGGTCCCTTCCCTCCCGCACAGAGCCCCCCTGCGCCTCGGCGGAGCTCTGCCAGGAGCGGGTGGACTCCCGGGTGGAGGAAGGGGCCATCTATGACATCGAAGAGCAGCTCCACAACCGGGACACGGTAGGAACCTTCTCCACACGGGGGGGACCCGAGATTGTCCGGCCCCTTCCCAGCACGTCCCCCCCCCCCTCCGGGAGGGGCTTGTCCCTGGGGATCCCCCTGGGGCCCCTTCTCCTGCATGACCTGGACCCCCCAAGCTGGGGGCTCTTGTCATGCACCAGCTGGGCCCCCACAAGCCTGAGGCAGCAGTTGGGGGGGGAGTGTGGGTGCTTGGACAACCAGCAGCTCCCACCTCCACTCCTGGGAGACCTGAGCCCTGCAGCTGTCCGTGGGGGGCAGGCAGGCCCCAGGCTCACAGACTCTCTCTGGGGTGCAGAGCCCAGCCGCCCTGCAGCGGTTCCTCTTGGCCATCCCCCTCGCCTGCCTCGCCGCCCTCCAAAGGGGCGAGGACACCCTGGCGCCGCGCTGCTGCAAGGACACCATGATGGCCAGGATCGTTGTAAGCGAGTCGCGGCAGCCGGGAGGAGGGGAGGGGATACGTGGGGTGGACAGGGGTCTGCCTGGGCCATGGCGGCGGGTGGGGGTGCTGGAAACGGGATGGGTGGAGCCAGGAGGGCTGGAGGTGGACATGGGGAGGGTGGGTGGGGATGCTGGAGGAGGGAGGGACACAGAAATGGGGCAGGTCTGGGGTGCCGGACAGGAAGGGGGATTCGGGACAGGGAGGGGTCTCCCCGGGCCATGGGGGGCTGGAAGGGAGCCGAGTGGGCTGCTGGGGATGCGCCTGGGGAGCAGGGATGAGGAGGTTCAGAGGCTGGTCACCAGGGCAGGGAGGGGCAGGAGACGGCCTGGGGACAAGGACTGAGCTGGTCCCGATTTGGGAGGGGGGTGCTGGGAGGGGCCCTGTGTCGGGCAGGGGGGCTACAGGGCAGCGGGAGGCAGTGGGGTTGGATCCTGCTGGGTGGGGGCGCTGGCCGCGTGAGCGTCTCTTGGGGGCCCAGCCTCACACGCCCCTTTGTCTCCTTGGGTCTCCCAGGAGATCATGGAGGACTCGCCCCCCCCGCTGGTCTTGGCCGACTGCCTCAACGCCGCCTGCAGCCTCAGGTACCGACACCCCCCCCCGCCGACTCCCCCCAGAGCAGATCCCCTGGCCAGGGAGTGGGAAAGTCTCTGTCTCCTGCTGCTGAATTAACAGTCTCTGCCCCTCTCTCCTGCCAGCACCTTGCAGCCTCCCCTGCGGGCCCAGCTCCTGAGCCCCCTGCTGACGGCGGCCGTGGGACAGACAGTGTCTGGGGACTGGCAGCAGGAGCCCATCCACACTCAGGTACGTCCCTCCGGGCCCTGCTCCCGGGCTGGGCTGGAGCTCCAGAGAGGAGTGGGGGGGGGGGGGCAGAGGGAGGGAAGAAGCTGCAGGTTTGGATCCTTCCCTCCAGGGTTCCCGTTGCTCTCCCGGGGGGCCCGTCCCTTCCACGCCCAGCCTGGGCTCCTCCCTGCTCTGCGAGGCGGCTCAGACCCTGCTCTAGGCTGGACCCCGGAGCCAGCGGGTGGCCTGGATCCCCCAACCCCCCTCTGACCCAGGGCTCCCCCTTGTCTTGCAGCAGTTCATCCGGGCCCTTCCCTACGACCTCCAGGCCCTACTGGCGAGCCTCCTCGCCGAGTCCCCAGACACCGCCCGGCTGCAGCTCATAATGGAGGTGAGCCCCGTGGGGGGGACGGGGCCATTGTCCCTGCTTCCTCGGGGGCCGAGAGAGGAGCAGTGTCAGTGGCTGGGGGGGGCACAGTCCGAGAGGAGCCCCAGGCTCTGCCCAGAACCGGCACCTCCCTACGGGTCCTGACCTGCCTCTTTCCCCCCCAGCACCTGAGCCCGTGGCTGGAGTCCCGCCTGCCCCAGGAGCGAGCCAGGGCCCTTGGCAGCACCACGGCCCTGCTGGGAGTCGCCACCACCCTCCCGGGGTTTGACGTAAGTGACCTCGGAGCCGGGGGGTCTGGGGCTGCAGGGCGCGGGGCTGGGAGCGTCCCCGGGAGGCAGAGGCAGGGCCGGGAATGGGCCGGGAATGGGCCGCGTTCTCCTTTCCCCGGGGAGGGGCGACCCTGGGCCCTTCAGGGGGGCTCTTGAGGGACTGGGCCTGGGGACTGGGGAGTGGCCGTCAGTGGATCCCCTTGTTCCACCCCCGGAGTGACCCTTCAGTCGGGGCCATTGCTCAGGGTTGTCTCCTCGCAAGGCCGGCCCCGCCCCGCCCCGGGAGGTGTCTCTGTCCGTCCCCCGAGCTCAGACCCGCCTCGGCGGCCGTTTGCATGGGACGTGCAGCCCCAGGATGCTGAGGGACCCCCCTCTTGTCTCCCCTCAGAACTCCGCCGACTGGCCGAGGATGGGTCACCACGTGGCCCAGCTGGGCCTTTTTATTTCGGACCCATCCGAAGACGTCAGCCGGCTGGCCCGGGAGGGGGTGCACAGCCTGTATCAACTCCTCCTGCACCACAGGGGTAAGGAACCCAGCCGGGACCTGGGCCCCAGGGACACCCTGAGGGTGCCGGCGGCGGGGGGAGGGGACCCAGCCCTTTTCCCCCAGACTGGCCCAAGGGGGGATGCGTCCCTCTGTGTTCCCCTTCTGCCCCCTGTGCCCCTCCATTTGCCCAGGGATGCCTGCAGGGACCCGTGGGAGGGGAAGGGCTCAGACCTGCCAGCAGAATGACCCTGTTGTGTCTCTTGCAGGCCTCAACATCCACCAGGCAGAGGACCTGTGGTGCAGACACTACTACAAAGAAAGATGGGTCCTGGCTCACAGCAACAGCGTGAGGGTGGGAGAGGTAAGGACGCGCTGCCAGGGCAGGGCAGGGCTCGGGGGTGGGGCTGGCTGGGGCCCTCGTGGGGGTAGGAGGGTCTTGGGGGCAGGAGGAAGCTGTGACCTGGGGCAGGGGTTGGGGTGCCGGGTGAGGAGAGCGTCTGGGTGCAGGGTCTGGAAGGGAGTTTGGGGGAGGAGGAAGCTGTTTTAGCCCCAGGAGTTGGGGCCGGGCTCTGGGCCGTCAGCTGAAACCTCCTGTGCTCTTGATTTCAGGTCTTTGGGCAGCTCTTCACAGCAGAGCAGGAGAATTGCTTTTTGGACAAGGCTCTGCTCGCTGCCCGCTCCCCCCTGCGGCGCCCCAGCCAGGCCGGGCTGGTCCTGGCCCACGCCCTGCATGGGCAGGCCCATCAGCTCCTGGAATACATGGTGAGCAGCCGGAGCAGATCAGGAGAGTGGGGCAGGGCCAGGGTCTCCTTCCCATCCCCTCAGGGAGTCCCCCGCCCCTTTCCTCAGGCTGCCCCCACCCCACGTCCCTGCTGGCAGAATCCCTCCTGCCCCTGCGAGCGTCCCTGGGGGTGGGGAGGCTCTGAACACAGAAACTGTCCTAGGAGGCGGGAGGGGGCCGAGGTGTCAGGAGCTCTGGGGGGGGGGGGGTCAGGAGCTCACCCTGCGGGCCTGACGGGGGGTGACCAGAGAGCAGGGGGAGGAGGGTGGAAATGCTGGGGGGCCAGTTCCCCTGAGTCCCCAGGGATGAATGTGACGGATTCTGCTTCCCTTGCAGCAGGAAGACACCCAGTGAGAGCAGCAAGAGCTGAGGAGCCAGCAGCTGCGTCCCCCTCCCCCCAACCCTCCCAATTGTATTGAATTGTATTTACATTCTCATTAAACAATGTTTCAAAAAACATTTGGATCAGGCTTGGTCAATAATTTATAATGGGGGGGCCATTTTGGCAACTGATCAAGGGCCACATTTCTACCGAGGGGTTTGGGGTCTGGGACGGGGGTGGTTGGGTGCAGAAGGGAGCTTAGGGGTGGAGCCTGGGTGCAGGGGGGGGGTATGATCTGGGGCGGTGGATAGGGGTGCAGGGTCCAGGAGGGGGTATGGGCGCAGGAGAGGAGTCTGGCCTGGGGGAGGGGCTCTAGAGGAGTGCAGGTCTGGGAGGGAGCTGTGACCTGGGTGAAGGGGGAGCAGAGGGTTTGGGGGAGGGGGTGCGGGTGCCAGAGAGGAGTCTGGCCTGGGGGAGGGGCTCTAGGGGGTGCAGGTCTGGGAGGGAGCTGTGATCTGGGTGAAGGGGGAGCAGAGGGTTTGGGGGAGGGGTGCGGGTGCCAGAGAGGAGTCTGGCCTGGGGGAGGGGTGTCGGGGGGTGCAGGGTCAGGGAGGGAGCTGTGACCTGGGGGAAAGAGGGACGCAGGTTCAGGTGGTCGCCTGGGACAGGCAGGCGGGGAGGGGACGTGGGCGCCAGGGGCAGGCTCTGGCTGGGGAGGCGCCTACCTAGGCAGCTGCGTATGGGGGAGCCCGACTGTCACCTGAGGGGATGGGGGAGCTCAATTTTCAACTGTGGGGAATGGAGGAAATACTGTGGAGTGGAGGGAGCGAGATGGGGGGGGGCTGAATTGTTCCCGGAGGGGAGATCTCCCTGGCTTGGGGGGGGGGGCGTTTCCAGCAAAGCCCTCACATAAGAGGGGGACAGACGGGGGGAGGGAGAGGACGGGGATGGGCAGGGCAGGTGGAAATGGGGAGGGGCAGGAGAAGGGAAGGGGGAGGAGATGGAGGAGAGCAGGGGATAGGAGTGGGGGCGGGGATGAGGAGCAGGACAGAGGCAGGGCAGTGGTGGTGATGGCTGAGCGATGAGAACAGCTCGCAGGGAGCTTAAAGCCAGCAGACGCTTTTCGGCAGAGTTGCCATTTGCCCTGGCGGCTTTGCCAGAATAGCTGTGCCAGCGGGGGAGGGGGGGGGCTTTTGCCACACACCCAAGCCAAGCCAGCTGTGGCGGCAAAGCCTTGTGATGTAACCTAAGCCCTTGGCAAGGTCGGGATCAACCTGCTCTGACAATTTCTCGGACCGGCGGGATGAGAAACAAGGATCGTGCAGGGAGATGGGGATGACTAGGAAGCGAATCCAGGTGTGGGGGGAATATCCTGGGTTGGAGGGTCAGTCGATACCCCCGCCTGCCACTGTCTGCCGGGGCTCTGCCCGCAAGATGGAACCAACAGCTGAGTTTGCTTTTCTGCCCCGTCGTGGGCACAAAAGGCCCAGAGCAGCCTCCTGCTATCTTGGAGGAAAGGGGCCAAAGTTCAGGAAGCAGGTGCCAGGCTGGGCTGGAATCCGCGAGCTCCGCTTTTGCTTTGCCCTTCCTGGAAGCTGGGCTGCAGGTGAGTGGCGTTTTCATCTCCGCTCTTGGGGTGTTTCTTGTGGCTTCCGAGTGTGGATCTGAGAGGGGCTGCGCAGGGGCAGTGTCATGAACGAGCTGTAAGCGTTACAGCCCCTTCTGCGCAGGCTGGCTCCAGCCTCCCATCTGTCTCCAAGCCCTGGGGGAGAGGCGGGAGGCCAGCAGCATGGCCTAGTGGAGGGGGCAGGGGGTTGGGTGTAAGAACTCCCGGGTTCTAATCTAATGCCACCTAGTGACTAAGGCACAGAGTTGTGTGTTAGACCCTTGCTCCTCAATTCTGTGCTCACTCTCGCGCTGGTGACCTTGGAGAGGCCTTTCAGGTCTCCCTTTCCCTGTCCATCAAAGGCAGGCAAGTGCGATGTAATGCCCTGGAGCAAGTGCTTTGGGACGTGTCGCACAAGTGTGCCTGGCTCACAAGCGTGTCAGCACAGGTGTGTAAAAGCGTGACGAAGGCTTTGAGATCGATGCCGAAGGCTTGTGAGGCTGTGGCTGGCCAAGTGACAGGGAAATGAAAGGTCAGAGTTTGGTCAGTTAGATTTTATGGTAATACACTGAGACGAAGCACTTTGGGCGTATATACGATAATGTCTTTCCAAGTGCGTTAGTTCAAGCCGTGTCCTAGGAGCCAAGAGGTGAGACAAACATGCTTGGTCCTGTCTCGGTGCAGGGGTGGACTAGATCAGTGCTTCTCGACCAGTGGTACGAGTCCCCTTAAAGGTACTCAAGAGATGTCTGGGGGACACGTCAACACAACTGAAATTTGGAGAAAACTGAATTTTAGTTTTCAGTTTGACAGCGCTTTATTCTTTTTGTACCTTTTACACCCAAAAATGCCATCGCCCGCCCGGCTACGATGCAGTTGTTTAAACAAATGTGTTGCAACGGTAGAAAAAAATTGTGTGTGTCTGAAAACTGTAGGTACTGGGGGTACTTACACATTTTTTTTTTAAAGGGGGTACATTATAAAAAAAGTTTGCGAAACACTGGACCTATCATGGTCCCTTCCACTCAGACTTTTCTATGATTCTGTGACAGGGCTGGGCGATAATTTTCAGAAGGGGGCCACTTAATGGATTTTGGTATGGGGTCATAGGCCGGCTCCACCCACAGAAGGGGCGGAGCCTGAGGCAGAAGGGGCGGTGTTGTGGACTAGCCCACCCTCAGAGTTCTCCGTGGCTGAGGCTTTCAATTAAAAGCACAGAAAAGAGCTCATAGCTTTGCCACTACTGGCAGCTGTCCAGCGTGGCTACAGCTTTTTAAAGGGCTCGTGGCTCCTGCCCCTGCTGTAACCATAAGCCGTGAATCATTTAAAATTGGATCCTGCTGCCTGAGTCCCCACTTAGAATTCGGCGGCATGGGCAGCAGGATCTAAACAGAAAGCGGCCAGATCACAGTGTTTGGTAGGTTGCATCTTACCCAGCCCTGTTCTCTGAGCTGGTTTCGAAACCTCCGTGTCCTCCTTATGGTCTGACAGCTGCAGATTTACTGCCTGTCTCTCCTCTCGTGGCCCAGCCTAGCCGCAGCTAATGGACTAACTCAGGTTAGCATCACCTGCCCTGTCTTGGTGACTCTTCACAGCTGAACGGCCTATAAGGCATCATGGTGGTCTTCTGATCTCTTGGTGACTCCTCTGCCTTCTGTTTATTTCTTTCTCCCTAGCTGGCCGATCAAGTCAAGCCCTGTCAGTGCGTGAAGGCCCCAGGAATTACAAGTGCAATGGTCTCCCATGCCCAAGGTAATCGGCTGGCTAGTAATGGATGGGCTGCTTGGTTATCAGGTTAGGCTGCACAAGCCAGGTCTATGGGACCCTATGGCCAGCTGGCACCTGGTTCACAGCTGTACTAATCTGAAAATGGCTGGAAGACACCACCATCATTAGGCTCCAGAGTCAACAGCACTTGCTCCTCTTGGAGCTACTTGTCCGTGGCAGGCAGCACAGCTTAGCAGCTCATTGGGACGTCTCCTTTCTGTTGTGAGATCTGGGCACTTTAGAATGGCTGTAGCTTTTGAAAGCAAAGGTGCACAGCTATAGGCATGGGGGTTTCCAGCTTTATTCACCTAGGTGGCTGATTCCAGGAAGCAAGGGTGTGTGTGTATGGGGGGGGGGGGGGGGAGTCCTGTACAGAGGGTTCCCTGGCCCCTCTGCTTCCATGGCTGTGCAACTGCCACCAGGTGGATTAGAACCTGGGACTTTTGGAGCTTAGGGCAGGAGCTGCTACAGCTTGAGTTATAAGTCAGTTGCCTCTCAGCATAGGCTGAAGAGCTCCCTTGTAATAATTGCTTGCTGGAAGTGGTCTCAGTGCCACTCCATAGGATAGTGACCCACATCAGGTGGGTGGGTTACAGCTGCAGGCCTGCTCCCAGCATGCGGATCTGCTCTCTGGGCGGCGTCTATAACTCTGTGGCTGCAGCCCTGCTCCCAGCATGCGGATCTGCTTTCTGGGTGGCATCTACAACTCTGTGGCTGCAGCCCTGCTCCCAGGACTGGATCTGCTCTCTGCCCATTGGCGTGCGCAGCACATTTCATTAGGGTGTGCACCCAAAGAATGTTTTTAAATGTACTCTTTGACCCCCATTAGCCACGCCTCTGGAGGTAACACTTTCAGGGCAATATGGACACATGACCAGAAATAAAAGGTGTCATGTGACCTCCCCCCGCCCCCCAAGGACTTTTCCCACCATCCACTTACCAATAGGGATTAGTTTGGCCCTCACCAAACCCCCCTCATGCAACGATCCTGCAATTGCATTAACCCAATGTGTGTGACATTAACTCGGGGGGTGGGGAGGCTGGGGGAAGTGTTCCCTCTAAGAGTTTCCTCCCATGAGCACAATACATTTTGTGTTGTGCACCAGTACTGAGTTTGTGGCTTGTTTGGATGTGCCATGGTGGCACCCAAGTTATTCATAAATATCTTATGAGCCACTTACCTTTCCCCTCTGCTGCCCTGTCTCCTTCCCTTCCTCCATCAGCTCCCCTGGTGCCTACTGCCCCCCCAACCCCTCACCCACCTCTGCTGTCCTGACTCCTGCCCTTCTCACTGCCCTCGGCCTTCCCGAGACCTGCCCCCTCCAGCAGCCTTTCTCTCCCCCCCTGTGCCCACTCCTCCAGTAGTCCCACTCTGACCATGTGAGCTACCCCTCCTCATCCCCTTTCCTAACACCCCCCTCTACACACCTGTCCTGCCTCTCTCCTCTGGTGCTGGTCCCTCCCCTGCAGGTGTCTGCCCTTCTGCTTCACCCCCGGACTCCCCTGGCACCTGCACCTTCCCTTACCCTTGCACCCTCTTGGTGCCTCCCCCTTCCCTCACTGCCCCTACCCACTTTGCCCACTCCCTCACCACCCTCTGCCCCCGTTCCCCTCATGCCCCTGTGCCTTTACACGTGCCTTGCTCCATCTCCGCCTTCCTCATGCCCACCCCTTCTTTCAAGCCTTCTCCCAGCACCTCCCCTTCTCCCCTCTAGCCCCCAAAGCCCTTCCCCTCTCCTCTCCTAGCATCATCCTGTCCCCCCCCCCCACTGACACCTCCCCTCCTGTCCTTTTCCTCACCCTGTCCCTTAGTGCCTTCCCCTTTCATCTCCTGACCTGCCACAATCCCCCACCCCGCAGACTCAGGTTCCCAAAGTTCCGGCAGTCCCCATCACTTGGTGCCTGCGCTGGGTCTGACTCGTAGGGTTGCGAGGTAGACCCTCCCCCCAAAAAACGGACACACTTGATCCTGGGCAGGGGGGAGGGAGGAAGAGGGACTGGCTGGGGGGGGGGGGGCAGGAACTGGCTGGAAGGAAGAGGGGATGGGAAGCAGCTCTGGGGGGGAAGGGCCAGATCCTGACCCTGGCCCCCCCTTCTCCCTCCCCGAGGCCAGTCATGCTGCCCCTGACCCCCCCTTCCTCCCTGAGGCCAGTCGCACTGCCCCCGATCCTGACCCCGGCCTCCCCTTCTCCCTCCCCGAGGCCAGTCATGCTGCCTCTGACCCCCTTCCTCCCTGAGGCCAGTCGCACTGCCCCCGATCCTGACCCCGGCCTCCCCTTCTCCCTCCCCGAGGCCAGCCCTGCTCCCCAGCTCAGTGCGGGCCCCTGCTCTCTCCTTAGCTCAGTCCCACTCTGCCGACCCTGGCTCCCTCCTGGCTCCCTGCTCTGCCAGTCAGGCTGAACTGGGACTTTAGCCTCTCCCCGTTGTTCCTGGGGACTGTCAGTCTCAGGATCTTGATCTCTCATTTCCCCTGCCTTTCACTGAGTTTCAGTAAGGAGCTAGCGGCAATAATGCCTCTACTTTTTCCCCCACTCCTGTGCGGAATACATTTTGTTATGTGCACCAAGGCATGCACGGATGTGCACTGTTACGTCACGTGGAGTTTCACAGCATGGGAAGAAATCAGTGGAAATACAGAGAGCTTGAGTAGTTGCAAGTGTCCATTTTATTGCATAGCACGGAGCTAGCTAGAAAAAACCCAAACCAGCTGGGCTGACCCCCAGTGACCTAACGCAGTTACTATAACAACAAGATCTATGTCTACACCCAGTACACCACATGCACCACCACTAGAAACACATGCTACCGGCTAGCAAACTGGGCAGCATTTGAATGTCTCCTGGCTGGCCGCCCAAGAGCTCAGCTTGCAGGGAACACTGGCTAACCGTCCCCTTCCACCTGGAGAAGGGAGAGACAGGAAAGCAGCAACAGAGCATCTGCCTGGGGGAAGCCCGAATCCCATGCAGGAGTGGAGCCATGTTCCTTGTTCCAGGCCCTTGCTAGAGTCCCCTCCCGTAGCTGCAGCTATGGCCGGCAGTTTTAAAAGCGGACTTACGCTGGCCCTGCAACCCGAGCGACTCTGTCAGTGGGTGCTTATCACTCCATCACCTCGAGCTGTTTAACCAGCTTGTTTAACCAAGGAGGGAGGGAAAGGGAAACCTTTGGCCATTTGAGGGTTGCGTGCCAATGGAGGGAAAGGGGATGGATAAAAAGGGGCTGAGCACACGGTGCTGCCTCTTTTTAAACCCAGGCCCAAAGATGTCCTGGAATTCTGGGCCACTGGCCTGAAGGAGATGGTCAAACTGCCTGGCAGCTGGACTTTTGGAGTCTTGTTATTCCTGGGCTCCTGGTAGCGATGGCTCCCATTCCAGGGGATTCCTGCCAGGTAGTTTACCTCAGACAGCAGCTTTTATTCCCCCGTGTCACTTCTCCCAGTATCTGAGACTTTGGTCATGGGGATCAAGCATTTAACATGATTCCAAGAGGAACCGGATGGTTCATCTAGCGAGCCAGGCTCACCGATATTTGAGTAGTTAATAAAAATCCCTAGTTGCTGTGTGTAGGTCTAAAAAGGGAAGGTTAGTATCATTAGTCTTATTTTACAGACAGGGAATAACCTCTCCAACCTGTGGGAGAGACAGGAATAGAACCCAGATTTCCTGATACCACAGTCAGGGCTTTGTTACCAGGCTACATCCTGTACTAGAAAGGATGGGCCTGAAGCATGGGCCTGGTGTAAGGCCTGAGGCCTGAACCAAAGTAAGCAAGAGTTAGCTGAAGAGAAACAGGCAGGTTGTGTCAAAAGCAGACGGTTGCCTGAAAGTCTTGGGACTTAACCCTAACTGTCTTGCCTGGAAAGGTTGAAACCATAGACAAAAGGTCCTAGAAAGTCTCCAGGAATGCTAGAGAAGCAGGAAGCGAGTTGACAGGAGGCCAGGAAAGAAAATGGAAACAGAATTTGGGGTTTTGAATTGGAAGCAGTGATGTCCCTGTTGTTGTGTGATCATGCCTGGAAGATGTGAATTAAGCCAGGAACCTGGGCAAGCAGAATCCAGCGACTTTCTTGGCTAGGGAAAGACTAAATCTTGGAACAAGAGAGATGTGAGTAGAACAGGGAATTTTTAGTCAGATGCTACTAGGTTATTTTCTTTATTTTTTTAGTTTGTTGGACTTCTTTTTGCTAAGCACATGTAACTATCCCCCTTTACCCTGGAACTCTTCAAACTGAATCCCAGGGAAGCGATTTTCTGTGTTTTAATCTTTTCTTTTTTCAGTTTCTTTGTAACACCTAGCAACCAAGTAGATACGCTGGAGGGCAGTAGATATGCTGGAGGGCAGGGATAGGGTCCAGAGTGACCTAGACAGATTAGAGAATTGGGCCAAAAGAAATCTGATGAGGTTCAACAAGGACAAGTGCAGAGTCCTGCACTTGGGATAGAAGAATCCCGAGCATAGTTACAGGCTGGGGACCGACTGGCTAAGTAGCAGTTCAGCAGAAAAGGACCTGGGGGTTACAGTGGATGAGAAGCTGGATATGAGTCAACAGTGTGACCTTGTAGCCAAGAAACCTAATGGCATATTAGGGTGCATTAGGAGGAGCATTGCCAGCAGATCCAGAGAAGTGATTATTCCCCTTCATTCGGCTCTGGTGAGGCCACATCTGGCGTATTGTGTCCAGTTCTGGGGCCCCCACTATAGAAAGGATGTGGACGCATTGGAGAGGGTCCAGCGGAGGGCGACCAAAATGATTAGGGGGCTGGAGCGCATGACCTATGAGGAGAGACTGAGGGATTTGGGTTTGTTTAGTCTGCAGAAGAGAAGAGCGAGGGGGGGGGGGTTGATAGCAGCCTTCAACTTCCTGAAGGGAGGTTCCAAAGAGGATGGAGAGAGGCTGTTCACAGTAGTGACGGATGGCAGAACAAGGAGAAATGGTCTCAAGTTACAATGGGGAAGGTCTAGGTTGGATATTAGGAAAAACTATTTCACTAGGAGGGTAGGGAAACACTGAGATGGGTTCCCTAGGGAGGTGGTGGAATCTGCATCCCTAGAGGTTTTTAAGTCTTGGCTTGACAAAGCCATGGATGGATTGATTTAGTTGGGATAGGTCCTGCCTTGGGCAGGGGCTGGACTTGATGACTCCTGAGGTCTCTTCCAGCTCTATGGTTCTATGATTCTAAGTAATGTTTCACCAAGTGTATTTGTTTTGTTAATAGACGTCACATTTTTAAAACCATGATCTGATTCCTGCATCCTAGAGGGCGGAAGGTTCTGTATGCACGTGCCTAAGACAGCAAGCCATACTTCTAGGAGAAATTACAGGTTTTCAAGCTCTCTCTGGAGGGAGTGTCAAGGACAAGGAAGGTACCCCACAGGAGGGAATTCTGAAATGCGCCTGTCTGGTTCTCAAAGGGGTTTGTGCATTTGGATGGTGGCAGCAACACCAACGCAAGCCTCCAGTGGCAGGGTATTTTTAAGTCTCTTGTGGGCTCCCACCTTCTGCACTTGGAGTGCCAGAGTGGGAAACAGCCTTGACATGACCCCTCTCCAATTTATCAACACCCATCTGGAATTCTGGTCACCAGAGCTGGGCACAGAACTCCAGCAGCAGAAGTTCAAGTGCCGAATAAAGAGGCTAAGTCGGTTCCCCACTCTGGCACTTGGAGTGCAGAAGGTGTGGGCCCAAAAGAGACCTTAAAATACCGTGTCTCTATGGGTTTCTGCTTCAAAACTCCCCAAGGTCACAGATTCCCTGAGCTTAGGAGGGTTGCTGCCTCTACCCAAGTGGAAAAAAACTTTTTCTTCTTGAACGCAGGAAGAAGTCACTTGGGAACGTATTCCAGAAGGGTACCCCAAACTCTTTTACACAAGAGCCAAAAGAAATCTGATGAGGTTCAACAAGGACAAGTGCGGAGTCCTGCACTTGGGACAGAAGAATCCCAAGCATTGTTACAGGCCTGGGACCAACCAGCTAAGTAGTAGTTCTGCAGAAAAGGATCTGGGGGTTACAGTGGATGAGAAGCTGGATATGAGTCAACAGTGTGCCCTTGTAGCCAAGAAGGCTAATGGCATATTAGGTTGCATTAGGAGGAGCATTGCCAGCAGATCCAGAGATGTCATTATTCCCTTTTATTTAGCACTTGGAAAGAAAAAAAGAAAAATGAAAACAAACTGTAATTTCTGATAGCTGTCCTCTTAGGGTGTGTCTAGACTACATGCCTCCTTCGACGGAGGCATGTAGATTAGCCAGATCGGAAGAGGGAAATGAAGCCGCGATTAAAATAATCGCGGCTTCATTTAAATTTAAATGGCTGCCCCGATCTGCCGATCAGCTGTTTGTCGGCAGATCGGGAGAGTCTGGACGCGATGCGCCGACAAGGAAGCCTTTCTTCATCGGCACAGGTAAGCCTCGTGAAACCAGGTTTACCTGTGCCGATGAAGAAAGGCTTCTTTGTCGGCGCATCGCGTCCAGACTCTCCCGATCTGCCGACAAACAGCTGATCTGCAGATCGGGGCAGCCATTTAAATTTAAATGAAGCCGCGATTATTTTAATCGCGGCTTCATTTCCCTCTTCCGATCTGGCTAATCTACATGCCACCGTCGAAGGAGGCATGTAGTCTAGACACACCCTTAGTCTTAGGCAGGTATACACAGACCTCCTATTACTTTCCAGGATACAAAATCAGATCATAGCCTTAAAGTAGGTGATTATATTAAGAAAACAAAAAGGTATTCATTTGTAAAGCTGACTTGGCTGCTAGGAGTTATAGCGCAACTGAGAAAAGAACAGATTAAAACACAGACAATTGCATCCCTGGGATTCAGTTTAAAGTTATAGTGGGGAGAGGAGGGGATATGGATTTAGCACAGAGGAGTTTAACCAAACAACAAAACAAAAAAATAACCTGATCGCATCTAAATAAACATTCTCTATCTACTCAAGTATCCACACTTCCAAGGTCCAGTTCAATTCTAGGCCCAGGAATTCTTTTTTTTAGGCATGATGTCCCTGCCCAGTTCAATTCATCCCCCCCCCTCATCCCCTTCCACAGCTCCAGGATTAAACTCACAAAGAAAAACAGCAGACAGATTCCCTTTTAATGCAGATCTGAACTCTTTCTTCTCACTGGCGCTCCTGGCTCCCTGCCAACACTTTCTAGCTAGCTAGGTTTAACCCTTTAGTCACTGAATACTGGGATGTTCAGAAAAGAACAGTGGGCCTCCCATCCATCACAGAAGCGAGACAGCCTCTTTACTCCTGCTCAAGCGTTTCCTGTTTATACATCCCAGAATTACAATAGCTGTTTAAGCCCCAACGCCACAATGGGAGCTCATGTTCTGCTGATTACCCACCATGACCTCTACATCTCTTTTCCCCGCCCTGCAAGTCTGGCCCACAGAACCATGGGAAGTGGCATAGGCTAGCCTGGGCCAGGGCAAAGGAACACGAGGGCCTTTCTCTTCTCCATCTCTCCCTCTGCATTGCACAGCAGGGCGCAGGAGTGCCAGGGGGCTCTGTGGACGCTGTTTGGCTTAATGCCAGCGAAAGCAGGGTCTACAGGAGTACTTACGGGTTCCTAGTGTTAAGAGCTGTGATGTGGTTGCCTCAGCAGCGTGGCTCAGTGCTTCTGTTCTTGGAGCTCTGGTGTTATCAGTGGTCAGTGCAGGTAATGCAGCCTGCTCCTGCTGCAGATCTCGCTGTTATGCACAAAGACCGACCACAGGCACCGTCTGGTGACAGAGGCACTTGGCCAGGTTTATAGCCGTGTAGTCACAGATCTAGTGCCCTGGATTTGCGGTTACGCGTGCACCAACTCATGAGTGCCCCAGGACGAGGAGCAAGTCAGTCAGTAAGTCTCTGTTGTCCCTTCGGCCATGCAAAGGGGGTAAGGCCAGGCACCCCAATATTTATAGCCTAAAATAAACTTGTCTGGTTTCGGACATTTGTTTGCTCCCTCCCCTTGTACCTAGTACCTTGAACCGAAAAATATTAGAAGAGACACTGTTGAGCATCCACTGCGGATGTGCTCGGTGAGGCTAATCTTCGTGTTTTACCTCATCCCCGTTGCAGGGTTCCAGACCAAGGAGGATATCTACTGCCTCGCTTTAGCGAAGGCCCTGTACACTGTGCCCACGCCAGTGACTGCTGGGTTTTATGCACCATGGGGACATTGCAAAAACCTGCTCTTACACAAAATCAAGGGTGAGTACTGCCCCGGGGAACGTAAGACGGGGAAGGAACCTTGTGGGGATGGGGATTAGTGGATGACAACTATCTCCAAAGAGCCAGAGCCACCCGTACTCATTTGCCGATTATGCAATCGCATAGGGGACCTGAAAATTTGGAGCAGCACTGGGTTTTCATGTCCACTCCACCCACCTGCCTCTTCCTATCCATGGTCTGTGGCTCTGCTTCCTCCAGCAGCAGAAGTTCTAGAAGATCTAGTTAATTTACAAGTGACAAAGTCTGCTCGAGCTACTGGCAGAACATCGACGACATGGTAATGAAGCCATTTAACAGGTATTTGCCAACCTCTGCTAAATGTTTGCTGAATTTACTGTGAGAGTCGACAGGACCTTAGTTTAAAATGTGTTTGATTATTAGTGTGTGGATGAGGATTATAAAATCACATCGCTAAAAATTCAACATCCATCTGGGCTGCTGTTGGGCAGATGGGCACCAGTTTTATAGTATGGCGTAGGATCCCATCAATCCTAAGGATGGCTTTGCCAAGAGCTACCCATTCTTGATTGCTTCCCAGAAGGGAGGGATTGTGAAGCTGGAAGACCCTTCAGGAGGAGAGATTTAAGGCACTGCCAGGTACCTAACATATCTTCCTCTTTTATCTCAGAGAACATGGAAAACGAATCGAAGAAGAAAGACCAGGAGGAATTTCAGCGGACGCAGAAGATGCAGCGTGACAACACTGGCCGGGATCTACTCAAGCTCCTGTTACTCATGATCTTCTACCGGCCGGTCCTGACGGAGCAGCAGAAGTGGAGAAGGAACGTGAAACACGTCTTCATCCATTTCAGCGCCTGGGAGTACGCGGGCTGCGACCAGCTCTGGGCAGGCCTCATTACCACACTGTGCGACGGCATCGAAAGCCACTTTGGTCTCCTACCCATGAGCATTTACAGGACCATAGACAGGAAATGTAGCATCATCGAAAGACCAGGGGATCAGGAATGGGTTAGCAAGAAGTTCCTCTTCCTCCCGCTGTGGGTGGCTGTGATCCTTTTGATCATGGTAGCTATTGGGGTGGGTGGTCTCCTCCTAGTGTTTGGGATCCCCATCGGGGATGCCTCGGGAGACGCCATAGCTGTCGTGGAAGGCATTGGGGTGACGGCTGTCAGCGTCTCTGCAGCAGCTGCCATACGGCTCACTATCACAGTGGTACGAAACATTATCGTCACCCAGAAGAGCCAGCTGGAGAGACAGATGAACCAGACGGCTCTCAGCGCACAGCTGGGCTTCATGAGCTGCGTGAAAAGCGAAGTCAGGACAATCACTGGGTTCCTGCAGTACATGGAGATCTTCCAGCGGCGGAAGCTGCGGGTGGTGCTGGAGATCACCCACTTGGATACATGCAGCCCTGACAAGGTGGTGGGCGTCCTTGATGCCATGAACATCCTCCTCTCAGACGATGACGCCCCTTTCATCTCCATCCTGGCTGTTGACTCCAGCATCATTGTCGACTGCGTGGAAAGCTCCAAGTATATGAGAGGTATGGCCAACAACGGCTACGAGTTCTTAAACCGCATCGTCACCCTGCCCTTCTCTGTCCCTCAGATGGACTGCGACACCAAGCGGAGGCTGATCAGGAATATCATCGCGCGCAAGGAGCAGCTAGAGGCAGAGGTCGGCTTCCGGCAGGATGGCAAGATGGAAGCCAGCTCTGACTTCCTCAACATCTCTCGCTACCATTCGGCCAACCACGATGCCCAGAATCCAGTTGCAGAGGACAGCCAGATACCTCTCATGGTTGGAACCCCAGCGCTGGGAACCGGCAGCTGCGGGAAAGGTATCCGAGCCAAAGACCTCATTCAAGATGCTTTCGACTACCTCCTGGATGACGCCTTGAAGGAATTCATGACAGACAACGTGGTGCAGATGCGGCGCATCGTGAACACCGTCACCATCACCATCAGGCTGCTGGCGAGTAACATCCCCAAGGATGAAGTGTGTCCGAAGAAGGTGGTGGAATGGGTGCTCCTTGCCAACCAGTGGCCGTGCCGTCTGAGCTGGCTCTTGCAGTGCATCGAGGATGAGGAGCAGAGGAGTCGAATGGGCAGCTGCCATGGAAGCCCGCTCCGCCCCGACATGTCTCTGTGGGAGGTCTACGAGAAGTACATGGAAGAGCTGGACATGCTGAAAGGCCAGATGGAAAAGCTGCTGGAACTGGACCAGGATCCCGAGCTGTTCCACACTTTCCTGTGCGGCAGGTTTCGGGTGGAGGAGGCCCTCTTCTACCTCCCCTTCACGGTCAATTTGGACCCATCCCTGAAAAGACAGATGTAGCTGCAACGTGGCAGCCACAGACTGAAATGGACAAAGAAATTCGACAAGCTCAGCACCTGCACTCTGCTGGGTATGACGGTGGAGGATGTCTGCCGAGAGGTGGGTCACCCTTGGGTTTCCTTCCTTCGAGCAGGGCCAGCTGTCGATAGAATGTCCATGCCTCTTCATCGCAAGAAGCATGTCATTCATGTGACAGCAGCTGCCCACAGATGATGGCTACAGGCAGAGCCATCTTTGCAAATCGTGGGGCCCTGAATAATTGAGGGCCCTTCTGCAGGATTGCCTGGGCCTTTTCCCCTCATGCAGCTTCTGCTGGAGGTCTGGTCGTTCCTACTACCTCCCTACCCCAAGCAGGGCTCAGGAACTAGAGCAGAGTTGCAGATCCTCTCTGCTTGCTAGCTTGCTGCTGCTGCTGATTTGAACCCCGTAGCAGATTTGAACCTAGGCCCTCTAGGAGTGTGTCTAAACTACATGGCTCCGTCGACGGAGCCATGTAGATGAGGCTGATGGGCAGAGGGAAATGAAGCTGCGATTTAAATAATCGTGGCTTCATTTAAATTTAAATGGCTGCCGCGCTCTGCCGACCAGCTGATGATCAGCTGTTTGTCGGCAGATCGGGGCAGTCTGGACGCTTCCCCGTCGACGTGAAAGCCCTTTGTCGACCTCCCCGGTAAACCTCATCCCACGAGGCATCAGGGGGAGGTCGACAAAGGGCTTTCATGTCGACGGGAGCGTCCACACTGCCCCGATCTGCCGACAAACAGCTGATCATCAGCTGGTCGGCAGAGCGCGGCAGCCATTTAAATTTAAATGAAGCCGCGATTATTTAAATCGCGGCTTCATTTCCCTCTGCCGATCAGCCTCATCTACATGGCTCCATCGATGGAGCCATGTAGTTTAGACACACCCCTAGAGGCCTCGACAGCTGGAGCCATGAAGGCAGCTGGCTCCCAGCTTAGGATGTAGAGCTCCCTTGTTCTTATCTCTGGCTGTAAGAGGTCCAATTGCCACACGAAGGGACAGTGAACCACACACACTAGGTGTGTGGATTACACTGCCAGCTGAGAGGAGCACGTGGGGGAGGGCGAAGGGAAAAGCCCTGCAGCAGACAGGACACAGTGTCCCCAGAGACGAACCGGCAGAGGCATATCCTCAGACATACAAGAACACATGGCTGCTGCATTGGGGAACTCAAAAATTTGGTGCCCAAATTTTCCGGTGCCCTATGCAGCTACATATTTCCCATGGGCCTAGGGACAGCCCTGACTACGGGCCCCAGAGCTGGGAGAAAACTGTCCCACATAACTGGTGCATAACTGGAGGGAGAGGAGCGAGAACTAGTGGGGGTAGGATGTTGAGGGGAACAGGCGGTGTGGGATGGGGGCTTTCGGGGAAGGCACAGTGTGGGTTTGAGGCCTCAGGAGTAGGGGGGGCACATAAGGGGGAATGGGCAGAGTGAGGATGAGGGGGAAAGGGTGATGTAGGGGGCAAGGCCACAGTCCGGGTTCTGCTAGTTCCCCCACTTTCTGCTGCTCCTGACTCTTGGTTTGCACAAAACATTTCTTCTTGGAACAACTCGGTTCCTTGGAGCTCTTTCCTCCAACCCCGAAGCCATTGGCTGGCTCTCCCCGGGTTCATCCTTTACGCTCTGAAGTGACTTGGGTCGGTTTTAAGACTGGGAGACCCGTAGCTGTCTGTTATGCACTCCAGAGAGAAGAGAGGCAAAAACATAAATACTCTTGCTGGAGGCCTGCAGCGTAATACCCCTTATCCAGAATAACACACAAGAACCCTGAGGCTATGTCTACACTGCTAGCTTTTGCCTGCAGAGAGCATGCTAATGAGTGCCAAGAAGTTGCTAAGGAGTGCTTCATTAGCATACTCTCTGCCTGCAAAGGTCCGCAGTGTAGATATAGCCTTAGGTCGAGAGGCCCAACTCCACCCCCGTCAGGCTGACTGCATGCTTCCCTCCAGCCTACAAGCAGGGTCAGGAAACCTTCCCTCTTCATTTCAACACACCCCTCCAGTGGTCCCTGCATTGCTAGCTTTTGCCTGCAGAGAGCATGCTATTTCCCCTGCCGTGCCAACTTGCTCAGCGGTGCCCCTAGCAGAATCCAAGCACACGGCAGTGGGGTGTGCAGGGTACCATACCTGGCCCCACAGCCGGCCGGCCCGCCTTGTTTGCTAGAATCTGAGCAAGCCCAGACAGGTTCCTCTCAGGAGCTATAGCGGACCCTTCCTAAAAACGTGTTTGGCGACATGTTCAGTAGATGCACGGCACTAACGGGTGCTCCCACTTCTCTTCCAGACGGACACAATCGGCTTGAAGGAGGAAAACGTCCCGCTGTACAAACAGAGGCTCAGGGACCATAATCTCAACGGGCGCGCGCTGGTCTACAGTGACAACACTGAAATCAAAGAGGCCCTGCACATGAGTCTTGGCGAATGGACCCACTTTAGCATCCATTTCCTTGGAGTGTTTCCCCCGGCGAATTTGGCCTCTTCTGTGGTGTCCCCCGTCCTGTTCCACGTCAGGCCAGAGGCTCTGAAGAACATGGTTGCCTTAAGAGAGACTGTGGCGAGAGGGAGCAAGCTCTCTCTGAACAGCTCCAGGGAAGATCTTTGGGAAAAGAGATAACTCTGAATCCTGAACACAGAGGTGAAAGTGCCCTGGTGCGCAGCTCCAGCAAGAACTGCAAAGACCTGGGCTGCAATAGGACAGTACCTGTGAGAAACTGTAAAGTTACTTTCACGGCCGCCTGTACAAAACCAGAAGCAAGATCGGGGCTTTCGCCCACAATGTACCTCCCTGCGTCTCCAGTGACATCGCACGGATGAATCATAGAATCCTAGAGTTGGAAAAGACCTCAGGAGTCATCAAGTCCAGCCCCCTGCCCAAGGCAGGACCAATCCCAACTCAATCATCCCAGCCAGGGCTTTGTCAAACGGAGACTTAAACACCTCTAGGGATGGAGACTCCACCACCTCCCTAGGGAACCCAGCCCAGCGCTTCCCCACCCTCCTAGGGAAATAGTTTTTCCTAATGTCCAACCTAGACCTCCCCCGCTGTAACCTGAGACCACTGTTCCGTGTTCTGCCATCCCTCACTACTGAGAACAGCCTCTCTCCATCCTCTTTGGAACCTCCCTTCAGGAAGTTGAAGGCTGCTATCAACCCCCCCTCGCTCTTTGCTTCTGCAGGCTAAACAAACCCAAATCCCCCAGTTTCTCCTCATAGGTCATGTGCTCCATACCCCGAATCATTTTGGTCAAGCTCCCCTGGACCCCCTCCAATGCGTCCCCATCCTTCCTGTAGTTGGGGTCCCAGAACTGGACGCAATACTCCAGATGTGGCCTCACCAGAGCCGAATAAAGGGGAATAATCACTTCTCTGGATCTGCTGGCAATGCTCCTTCTAAAGCACCCTAATATGCCATTAACCTTCTTGGCTACAAGGCCACCCTGTTGACTCATCTCCGGCTTCTCATCCACTGGAATACCCAGGTCCTTTTCTGCTGAACTGCTGCTTAGCCAGTCGGTCCCCAGCCTGTAACAATGCTTGAAGCAATCAGATGACAAGAGAAGAATTAAGGATCCGGGGGGAGGAGGGGGGAACTCTACTGGGTCTGAGGGATTTGGGGCACATTCATGTCAACGGGGCTGGTGACAGACGTTGTCGGGCCCTGGGTAATGTATGGGAGGGGGTCGGCTCTAGACCCCCTCAAAGGGGCAAAGCTAAAGGTAGGAGGGGCAAGGCGATGGCCAATCAGGCCTTAGCGCCACCCACCCTGCACCAGACAGAGCTCTAGGATTGATTTCATTTGCCCGGGTCTCTGGCAGTGGCGGCTGCCATAATAGTCGATACAGTGACCCAGAGGCCTGGACCCTTTTAAATCATCAGCTCCCGAGACAACTGCCCCCTTTGCCTCTCCCCCTCCCCATCCGTGGCCCCTGTCTGTGGGGCTTCAGACCCTGGTGGTCAAAGTATTTTGGTCTGGTTAGTACAGCAGGGGACAGGGAGTTGGGACATACGGGTCCTATTCCTAGCGCTGCCACTGGCTTGCTGTGTTTTTGAACAAGCTGCTCCTCCTTTTTGGGACTCAGTTGCCTCTGTAGTAAGTTGCGGGTTGGTAACATAAAATCAGCAGGCCCGAATAAAGGCCGGTAACATAAAAACAGCAACAGGCCTGAAATCTAGGAAGCAAGACTTTGGCTCAGTGGAACCGCAGGCAGGAAAGAGAAATAGTATAAGCCAGATCAAGCATAAAGGTCCAGGCACAGGTACCAAGCACATTTATAGAATCCTAGGGCTGGAAGAGACCTCAGGAGTCAACAAAAAATCCTCATTAAAAAAAAATTGTTTGGTGTTCCTCGGTCTTAAAAAGTTTAAGAAACACTCGTCTAGACAGTACTGGGTCCTGCCATGAGGGCAGGGGACTGGACTCGACCTCTCGAGGTCCCTTCCTGCCAGCTACATGTGGCAATGAAACGGTAACTCGAACTAAGTCCTTAGTTCGAATTAACTGTTACATCTCATTCTATAGCTGCGCGGCTAGTGGAATTTCAAAATGGCGACCGGACGGGAACATGCAAATAAAGCCTGGGCTATTTAAATCCCGGGCTTCATTTACAACTCCGGTTGCCTGCTTTGCCTACCTAGCTCAAATTAACGAGCTAATGTAGACATACCCTTATTGACTAATTGAGTAGTCGATGGAAATTCCACCAACTACTGGATTAGCTGATTAAGCGCAATTTAACATCCCTCGGTTGAGCTACCACATATGTTTTAGAAAGACATCCAATCTTTATGGCTTGTGTGTAGTTCAACGCATTAAATTCCAAGCAGGTTGCTGAAGTTTCTTTTTTTCATCATGATTGGCAATTTGACCAGCCTTATACAGTAATGGATCTTTACCATTCCTTTGATTTCTTTTGTTCCCGATATATTTAAACATTTCCTAATTATCCTTTATGTTACTGGTTATAGATTTTTTCCCCCAATTTTAGCTTCTCCTATCAACTGTTTGCTTTTTCATAACTCGCATCCTCCCTTTTTTCCCATTTGCTTTATATTTTTTTCTTGTGGTGTTTATGACAAAAACTAAAACATAGGACATAAACTTTGAGTCCTATTTATAGTACTTTAGGTTGGTTTAATGGAAAAATGGGTTGATACAGAGTAAATTGGAGTTCAAAATAACCCTTTCTCGGGCAATTTTTCTCTCGAAAGCCTCACCTTTTTCAGCCTCCTTCCACTAACTTCTGATTTTAAATGTCTGGATTGTTAGACATGTGCTCAGGAAACCTTACCTGTCACTAAACATAGATTTTGTTTGTGTTAATTATAGATATGAATGGAGCTAGTTAATCCCTGTTGTAAGATTCCAGTGGAGCCAAAGAAAGTAAACAAGTAACTAATTTGGGTCAATCTTTCTACTTGACAGTCCCTAGGAATCTACCGTTTCAACATTTCCTGGGAACAGAAACACAAGTTAGAACAGTGATAGAAATGTAGCCGTGTTAGTCTGGTGTAGCTGAAACGAAATACAGGACAATGTAGCACTTTAAAGACTAACAAGATGGTTTATTAGATGATGAGCTTTCGTGGGCCAGACCCACTTCCTCAGATCAAATAGTGGATCTGAGGAAGTGGGTCTGGCCCACGAAAGCTCATCATCTAATAAATCATCTTGTTAGTCTTTAAAGCGCTACACAGTCCTGTATTTTGTTACAAGTTAAAACACTCATTAATTTTGGCTTCATTCAGCTTTCCCTTGGAACAAATTAAAAACATAGTTGATAAGTGGCAAAGTTGGTGCATGGGAGTGAAGGACACGTTAGCTCATTATGCCTACACAGGGGGATGTCACACTGGTCTGACCAGTTCCAAGGACAGTTGGGCTGCCATAGAAAGGGATGCAGAGCTGCTCTTCAGGAGCTCCATGGATTAGACCTATACTGCTGTTGAAGGAATTGGGGCTCTCAAATAAAAGAAGTCCCTTGCCTTAGAATCATAGAATCCCAGGGCTGGAAGAGACCTCAGGAGTCATCGAGTGCAGCCCCCTGCCCAAAAGCAGGACCAATCCCAACTCAATCATCCCAACCAGGTCTGTGTCAAACCAGGACTTAAAAACCTCTAGGGATGGAGATTCCACCATCTCCCTAGTTAGCCCATTCCAGTGCTTCCCCATTCTCTTAGGGAAAGAGTTTTTCCTAATATCCAACCTACACCTCCCCCACTGCACCTTGAGACCATCACTCCTCGTTCTGCCATCGTCACCACTGTGAACAGCCTCTCTCCATCCTCTTTGGAACCTCCCTTCAGATAGTTAAAGGCTGCTATCAAATCCCCCGTCATTCTTCTGCAGACTAAACAAGCCCAACTCCCTCAGCCTCTCCTAAGTCATGTGCTCCAGCCTCCTAATAATTTTTGTTGCCCTCCACTGGACCCTCTCCAATGCGTCCACATCCTTCCTGTAGTGGGGGGCCCAGAACTGGACACAATACTCCAGAGGTGGCCTCACCACATCCCAATAAAGGGGAATAATCACTTCCCTAGATCTGCTGGCAATGTTCCTCCTAATGCACCCTAATATGCCATTAGCCTTCTTGGCTACAAGGGCACACTGTTGACTCATATCCAGCTTCTCATCCACTGTAACCCCCAGGTCCTTTTCTGCAGAACTGCTACTTAGCCAGTCGGTCCCAGCCTATAACAATTCTTGGGATTCTTCCATTCAAGTGCAGGACTCTGCACTTGTCCTTGTTGAACCTCATCAGATTTCTTTTGGCCCAATCCTCCAATATGTCTTGGACACTCTGCACCATATACCCTACCCTCCAATGAATCTACCTTTCCCCCTAGCTTAGTGACATAGGCAAACTTGCTGAGGGTACAATCCATCCCCTCATCCAGTCATTAATAAAGATGTTGAACAAAACCGACTGTAGAACCGGTCTTTGAGGTACTCTGCTTGAAACTGACCGCCAGTCCGACATCGAGCTGTTGATCACTACCCATTGAGCCCAACAGTCTAGCCCGATTTCTATCCATCTTACAGTCCATTAATCCAATCCATACTTCCTTAACTTGCTGGCAAGAATAAGTCCAGGTATATCACATCCACTGAATTCCCCATGTCCACAGAGCCAGTTACCTCGTCATAGAAAGCAATCAGGTTGGTCAAGCATGACTTGCCCTTGGTGAATACATGCTGACTGCTCCTGATCCCTTTCCTTATTCTAAGTGCTTCAAAATGGATTCCTTGAGGATCCCCTCCATGATTTTTCCGGGGAGTGAGGTGAGGCTGACCGGTCTGTAGTTCTGTGGATTGTCCTAAGGAACATCTTGGTACCATTTACCTCCCACAAATAAAGTACATACCGACCTATGTTCAGGACCAGGTCAAAGTTGACAGCATAACAGATAGTAAGTTGACAGTATGAAGACTAGGAAGTAAGCCCCCTTCTACAAGGTAAGGGACGGTAACCAGGTAACAGGGGGTAGCAACCTGATACATCAGGAATGTATAAAATTTCACCTCAAATGGTGTTCACCAGCTGACTGTGTGGGGGCACTGGATGGTGCTCAGTGGGTGTTAGGACATTGCCACGGCTTCCATAAAGTGTAGCGGCGCAGCGCTGAGTCTGTTCGCTGGCAACTATTATTGCATGTTGTTACGCAAAAAATCTGCTTGGGCGATTTCGAATCTTATCTGGTTTGTGGTCTCTGGGGACTCTGGGCACGGAGACCACATCCAGCGATAGTGACTCGGCTCTGCAACTTTAGCGAAGAGCCAGGTGGCTTGTACCTCATTCAGTAGAGAAGGCTCCAGACTTACAAACCAGGTAACAGAACTTTTGCGTTCTCCTCCAGCAGCAGGCGCTCCGACACAGCTGGACTGAGTACAACACCTGCAAATAACCCAGTTAGTTAATGCAAGCATAAAGAGAGGCAGCCTGGCCAGATGCAACCATTCATTAACTTCCAGGCCAGAGAGGGCCATTGTGATCTTCAGTCTAGCCTGGCATCCTATGAGGTGCACACAGGCCCTTCTCTTCCACTTGTTTAAACAGAGGCACCCTGGGGCACCTTAAAGACTAACACGTGTATTTGGGCATCCGCTTCCAGGGGTAAAAAACACTTGGACCTGCTTTTCCTCCGCAACAGCTGATGCCCAAATAAATCTTCAAGGTGCCACAGGACTCCTTGTTAGTAATGACTGTTGGGGTTGCCCCTCTAAGGCTATGTCTACACTGCAGGCTTTTTGCACAAGAACAGCTGTTCTTGCGCAAAAACTTGCAGAGTGTCTACACTGCGTGCGTGTTTTTGCACAAGTATTACAGTACAGCATCAGCAAACAGGGCTTCTTCTGGAAGAGTTATTCCTCTCCCCACGAGGAATAAGCCCTCTTGCACAAGAGCTCTTCCAGAAGGCGGCAGTGTAGACAGGCAACATGAATTTCTTGCGCAAAAAACCCCTACGGCTAAAATGGCCATCAGAGCTTTCTTGTGCAAGAGAGTGTCGACACTGCCATGGATGCTCTTGTGCAAAAGCACATCTCTTCTGCAAAAGCACATGGCAGTGTGGACGCGCTCGTATGGAAGACCTTTTGCACAAGAACTCTTCTGCAAAACAGTTCTTGTGCAAGAAGCCTGCAGTGTAGACAGAGCCCACGAGTTTCAGAGGGGTAGCTGAGTGAGTCTGTAACAGGAAAAACTTAAAACACAACATATAGTCACCTTAAAGATTAACAAACCGTGTCAATGGGATCATGAGCTTTCCTGGGCATAGCCCACTTCTTCAGACGACTGGAGTGTTGTATGTCCAGAACCAAAATGAACAGGGGAGGAAAAAATGGGAGGGGCGAAAAAAGGAGGCAGGGGGTATGTAAATATCAAAGGGAAAACCCAGCTGGTATGTAACAGGCACCACTGATAAGAGTTGTTGGGAATTTCCCAGGAACCGATCGGGGTTTCTTAGGAACAAGTTTAAAAAGGGGTGAGAATCGGGGTGAACTGGGTGGATGCCTGGGTGAGGGTTGGGTCGAACAACGCAGGGAGGGAAAAGCAGGAGCGTGGGGCGTGAGGGCAGGTGAGCGCTGCGGTGAAAGCCACGTGCGCAGGCCGGGCCGGGCCCCTCTCTCCTCCAGCTGACTTGCAACTTCCACTGCCAGCCCACGTGGCCCTCGAAGGGCGGAGCTTCCCCTTTCCTGCGCCCGCCCCTGGGGCCCTCCAGCCAATGGGAAGCGAGTGCTAATGTTGCTGGTGTTTCAACATTCGGAGCCGGCTGGCACAGCTGCTGCCGCGGGCCCGGGAGCTGCGAGCAGGCAGGAGGCGGAGGTGAGGGGCGGGGGGCGGTGACTCCTGGCCCCCCAGCGCAGGGGGGTCCAGGTCCGGGTCCGTCCGGGGTTACCAGGCCGCGCACTCCCCTCGCTCTTGGAGGCGACGCTGGTGCCAGTGTCTGCTTCAATGCGACCCTCCAATAACAAGCCCCAATCGGCCGAGTCGCTGCTTGTTTCACCTTGTGTCCCCCTGCGCTGCAGAAATCCTGCCTCTGCTGGGCCAGCCCCGAGACACGGGGTTGCCCCTGGATTGTAAGCAAGCTGCCCCCTTCTCCCCCATGCTCCCGTTCCCTGAGTATCAGTCCTGCCCCCGCAGCCTGCACAAATCTTCATCCTTTAGGCCCAAATAGGAAGGGGAGGGGGCGAGGGATTATTTTCTTTATTCCCACCCCCCCTAACGGAAGGAGCTGTTCTCTGTGTCTGTGTTTACAAACCAAGGAACGTGTTTCTCCCTGGTTTGGGTTGGGGGTTGTTTTTTGCCTGTTTCTTGACAAGATTGATTGAAATGTTGGTCTGACTAGAGTAGTCCCCAAGTTTAGCGCCCTGCCCTGAAGCAGGACGAAGTCAACCAAGACCTACGGGTTTGTCTAACCCTGTCTAATTCTTTCTTCCCACCCATGCTTCCCCAGAAGGGATCAGACAGGCTGTACACAGCGGGTGTTTAAGTCTCAGCTTGACAAAGCCCTGGCCGGGTTGATTTAGTTGGGATTGGTCCTGCCTAGAGCAGGGGGCTGGATTTGATGACCTTCTGAGGTCTCTTCCAGCTCTATGATTCTATGATTCCCTCCCCTTTCCTTCACCATCATTAATATCCTTTTGCAGTGAGTTCCAGAGGTTGATTATACACTTCAAAATACGTCCGTTTTAACTAGAGCTGGAAGGAAGTTTTCTGAGGGGATGTTTTTCCATTGGAAAATGCTGATTTTAGTGACCTTTTGTTTGGAAGGGGAAAACTCCACCATTTCAGAACATTAAAATGTAGTTTTCCATTCCTGAAATGACTCTTTGTTTGGTCTCTTTAAGGTTTATCTTCCGTAATCCACCGTACTACATTTAAAAAAAGTCAAAATCTAAACAAAACGTGAATTTATTTGCAGAACTGTGTGTGATCAGGAAAAAAAAGTCAAAATCCTGGAATTTCTAGTCCCAATTCAACCCTACTTTTAGCCACCTTGGTGCCAGGGATGTAAAATCTCATTTAATTAGCTAACCAGTTCAACAATATGTTGAACCAGTTAACCGATTAAATGGGACACGTAGGACGTGTTAAAGATGGGCTTGGAGCAGCCCACACACCTACCCCCTTGGCACACTGCTGTGACTGCTGAGCAACCCTACCCGTGGCGTGCCAGAGTGCCCTCTGCCTATGGCTGGTGGAGGGCTGCTCCAGCCCCCTCTGGTTAACCATAACCGGCTTACTGGTTAACCATTCACTTCCGAACTTGGTGTCCCCACTGCTAACATTAGGACAGTGGTCCCCAACACGGTGCCCGCATTTGTATGCGCCCGCCAAGTGCTCAGGGCTGGCCTGGCCCCAGGCACGTGGCGCATGTGCGGTGCCGGAGCTGGCCCCGGGCGCATGGTGCACGGTGAGCGCCGGCCCCCGGGGCGCCACGGATTGGCTGCCCGCGCTATGGCCACGTGGCGCATGGGGGGAGCGCAGGCTCCGGGCGTGCGGCACTTGCAGGGTGCGCCAGCCCTGGTCGCACAGCGCTTGGAGAGCGCCGGCCCCGGGCGCGCGGTGCTTGGGGGGGGGAGAGTGCCAGCGCTAGTGCCGGCCCCGGGCGCGTGGCGCTTGCAGGGTGCGCCGGCCCCGGGCACGCGGTGCTTGGTGGGAGGCCCGGCTCTGGGCATGCGGTACTTGTGGGGGGGGGGGGCGGCCCTGGGAATGTGTCTATGGGGGGGCCCCGCCCCCGGGTGCGCAATGGGGGGCTCCGCTCCAGGGCGCCCTGCGGGCAAACAGCCACACCCCTTGGCGCCCGGCAACCTCAAATGGTTGGGGACCACTGCATTAGGAGAAGCCATTGGCTGCCTCCCCTGCCCCGCCCCATTCCTTCTTTGACATTCCCCTGATCCCATGGGGGTCACGCTGCCCCCCTTTGAGAGCTGATGCTGAAAAGTGCTGGGAAAGCTCGGGGCGATTATCTGCCTGACCCGGGTGAATAGGAGCTGCCAAAGGCCCTGAAGTGTGACAGACCCTGGAGCTGTGACCGGCCCTTTCACCCAGCAGGATGTGCCGAATGCCCCAGAGGACCAAGGGATGGTGGGCGTGGCACTTCAAGCACACCTTGATTTTCTTCTGTCAGGGCTGGGGCATCGGACCGTCCAGGCTGGGTTCCTGTGATTTCCTGCGCGTGCTGGGCGGATGGTTTCCTGTCCAGTGCAGATTGCTGCTGGTGCGGGACCTCTGCATATAAATGCTGGGTAAGTCCTGGTGGGTTTTTAATGGGCAGTGTCATGTGGTTTGGTAACTCAGGGTGCCCCTGTATAAAACTATGGGACACCAACATCTTGAATACTGTGTACAGCTGTGGTCTCCTCACCTCAAAAAAGATATTTTGGCCTTGGAAAGGGTTCAGAAAAGGGCAACTAACATGATTAGGGGTTTGAAACGGGTCCCATATGAAGAGAGGTTAAAGCGATGGGACTTTTCAGTTTAGAAAAGAGGAGACTGAGGGGGGATATGATAGAGGTCTATAAAAACATGAGTGGTGTGGAGAGGGTGAATAAAGAAAAGTGATTTATTAGTTCCCATAATAGAAGAACTAGAGGACACCAAATGAAGTTAATGGGTAGCATGTTTAAAACTAATAAAAGAAAGTTCTTCTTCACACAGGGTGTAGTCAACCTGTGGAACTCCTTGCCAGAGGAGACTGTGAAGGCTAGGACTATAACAGGATTTAAAGAGAAGCTAGATAATTTCACGGAGGTTAGGTCCATAAAAGGCCATTAGCCAGGAGATAGAAATAGTGTCCCTGGCCTCTGTTTGTGGAAGGCTGGAGAAGGATGGCAGGAGACAAATCGCTTGATCATTGTCTTTGGTCAACCCTCTTTGGGGCACCTGGTGCTGGCCACTGTCAGCAGACAGGCTACCCAGTACTGCCGTTCTTATGTTAGGGTTCTTGGTTGGGGCACAGGGCAGAGCCCATCGGTTCAGAGCTCCTAAGAGCAGAGTTATTTGCACTTACGTCCCAGCCAGACTCCCTCGTATCCCCTAACACAGGGCTGGGGGGATCCTTTTTTGGGTCGGGGGCCACAGAGAAATCCGTCGGGCCTTGTAGGAGTTGGGCGGCAGGAATGGAGCTTAGTGCCTACGGGGCCAAGGGAAACAGAGAGGGCACCATGTCCACAGGGCCGGGGTGCCATTTTCCCTAGGGCCTCCGGGAGGGCGGGGGGGGGGGAGTGTGTCTATGGTCTAGGAGCCAGGGCCCACCAAAGATGAATCCGACCCAGGCTCTGGTACATCTCTGCAGCGCTGCCGGCCGGTTCCCCCACCTCTTGGTCCTCAACCCAACTAGACCCGCTTCCCGACGGCTGGTTGCCCCCGGCCAGCCCCGCTCCCTCCAGCCCCCTCCCAGCCAGCCCTGCTTCCCGGCGGCCGGTTCCCCCCCACCCCCTCTCTTCCAGCCAGTCCCGCCCCCCCCCCCCCCCCGGCCCCTGCTGTTCGGTATTTTTTTTAAACCATCTGGTAACCCAAGCAGGTGGGGGTGAAAAGGGCACAGAACTGCCCGCACAGGCGCGTCTGGGAATGAGATGCTGCTCTAACATCTCCGCCTCTGTTCACTTCCAGCCCCTGCCTCGTGGCGCTGGCCCCCCCGTGGCCTGGGAGGGCTCCCCAGGCGCACCATGGCCCGGCATAGCAAGCTGCAGAAGCACGTCCTGAGCCTATACAGGCAGTTCCTGCGCACCGGCCGGGAGAAGCCGGGATTCCTGCCTCGCATCGAGGCTGAGTTCCGGAAGAACGCCAGCATCCCCCGGGCCGACGTGATGCACATCGAGTATCTGCTCCGCCGTGGCCAGAGGCAGCTGGCGCAGCTCCGAGACGCGAACACCAAACAGATGGGCACCTTTGTCCAAGCCAAACCCGAGGAGCAGTGACCCCTGCTGGTTGGCGCAAGCGTCTGTCTTGTACTGGGACGGTTGGGGGTGAATTCACAGATCAGCCTTCCTGGTTCTCACATCCCTGTGCACCCCTCGTGTCCAAACACAGGTGCCTGGCTTGGCATTTGCTGAGCTAAGGTGTCTTTATTGGCAGCCAAGCTTTTAAACAGTTCAGGTGTGGATGGGTGATCTGGAGGAGATGCTCTTGTTTCCAGGACCTGGTACGCAATTCATTCTACCCCTGCTGGCTCCTCTCTTCGGGTATGTCTACACTACAGCGCTAGTTCGAACTAAGCTAATTCGAACTAACGCGTCTAGAACTAAAAACTAGTTTTGCTAATTCGAACTAGCAAGTCCACATTGAGTGGACTCTGAACAGGGCTTAAGGATGGCCGGAAGCAGTGCCAGCAGGGCATCAGAGGAGGACTTAGAGCGTGGAGATGCAGTCTCAGGCTAGCCGAGGGCTGCGCTTAAAGGGTCCCGACCCCCACCCCGGACAGACAGTTCTAAGGGGTGCCCCGCTTGAAAACCAGTCCTGGCTTGGAGTGCCCGGAGTACCCACACTGGGCACATCACACCACTCAGCCATCAGCCCGGCTGCACTTGCCGCAGGCTGCCATCTGGGGAGAGGGGGTAATCGGGGGGCTGCAGGAGAGCTTCCACCCCCAGAAGCCTGCAGAGCCAGCCCAGTCCTCCCCATCGGGGGCTTGTACCCCATTCCTCCCTCACCTCCTTCCACTTACCCTTCCCTAGTCCCCCTTCTTATTGATGTACAAAATAAAGATAACGTTTCTTCCAACATTGACTCTGTCTTTATTGAACAAAACTGGGGGAGACTGGGAAAAGGAGGTGGGAGAGGGGAAGATTAAGGCTGGGAGAGGGGAGGGCAAGTAACATGATAAGGGGTTGGGAACAGGTCCCAGATGAAGAGAGGCTACAGAGACTGGGACTGTTCAGCTTAGAAAAGAGGAGACGGAGGGGGGACAGGCTAGAGGTCTCTAAAAGCAGGGGTTGGGTGGAGAGGGTGCATTCAGAAAAGTTCTTCATGAGTTCCCATAAAGAAGGACTAGAGGACACCAAAGGAAAGGACTGGGTAGCAGGCTTGAAACTAGTAAGAGAAAGTTGTTCTTCTTGACAAAGCAAATAGTTAACTGGTGGAACTCCTTGCTGCAGGAGGCTGTGAAGGCTACAACTAGAACAGAGTTTAAAGGGAAGTGAGATCAAGTCATGGAGGTTGGGTCCATGGAGTAGTCTTAGCCAGGGGGTAGGAGTGGTGTCCCTGCCCAAAGTTTGTGCAAGGCTGGAGAGGGATGGCACGAGACAAATGGCTTGGTCACTGTCTTTGGTCCATCCCCTCCACGGTCCCAAGGGTTGGCCGCTGTCGGCAGACAGGCTACTGGGCTAGATGGACCTTTGGTCTGACCCAGGACGGCCATTGTAAGCTCAGGGCTCAGGGTCGGGGGTCTCAGTGGACCCCCTTGATTTTCATGCAAACCTGCTCCTGGGTGGCCAGGCTGGCAGCTCTCCTGCCCTAGATGGCCACTTTCCTGTGCCTAGTGCGGAGATCGTGGACGAGGTCCACGATGTCCGCACTAGCCCAGGAATGTACCCGCCTCTTGCGGTCCCGGGCAAGCTTCCGGGAGCCGCCAGCCTGGTCCCGGGAAGAGGGGGTGGGCTGGGGGACATCGGGTGGGTGGCTCTGTGCCGTGCCAGGTGCAGGGTCTGCTGGCTGGGTGCTAGCAGGCTTGCACCTGGCACGGGCACCGTAGCCAGCCCGTGCCCCTTTAAGGGGTCCGGGGCCGGGAGGGGGGCATAGAGTTTCCCTGGTGTTGGCCAGAGTGGCCACCAGGGAAACTTGGGGAGGGCTAGCCTCCCACTCGTTCGAATTAAGGGGCTACACAGCCCTTAATTCGAACTAGTAAGTTCGAACTAGGCTTAAGCCTCGTAAAATGAGGTTTTCCTAGTTCGAACTAAGCGCTCCGCTAGTTCGATTCAAATTCGAACTAGCGGAGCGCTAGTGTAGCGGCTATGAATGTTAGTTCGAACTAACGTCCGTTAGTTCGAACTAACATTGTAGTGTAGACATACCCTTCCATCCTTAGCCAAAGAGGAACAAGCCAGTTAGCCCAGGGAAATAAAAGAAAGGGAGAGCGGTGACGTAAAATCCTGTGTCTGTCATTTTTTCAAATGATCTATCTTGCCTAAAAGCCTGTCAGGGATTGGGCTCTGTTGCAGGAGGTGCTGGCAAAACACTCCGTGGATTTGGGTGCTACAATTCCTGAGTGTCGTCCGCCTTCCTGCCCCCTCCCCCCACCGAAGTGCTTTGGAAGGCTCACAAAGGACAGAGACCTGCCTTTTGAAAATCCGACTCCCCACCGGTGTCTCAAGACAGGCGGCTCTCTCTCGCCAAAAACGGAGGCAGCAGCGTGGGATGACAGGCAGCCAGGTCGCAAGGGGAGGTGCTTTTTAGACCAGTTCCCTCCTGGCACTCCGTACTGCTGCCTCTGTATCAGAGGCAGCAGCACAAGCTGGCAGCAGCCCTTGCCTGGGGGCTGGGTCTGAGCTTCTGGACCTGGTGCAAACTGGAACTGAGCGAGGCTGCCTGCCTGCCTGGCTCCTAACACACTGTAAATGCAGAGCCACAGAGGGGGTAGGTCCCGCACCCAGCGCGAGCCAGGACTGAGACAGCTGGCCCCTGGGGACTATCGAAAAGTCAAGTAACCGATAAGAAATCATGAGGTTAATTGACTACTCAGTGAATATCTAACGTCCCTAATCCCTTTTCATAGTTCCCCTCTGGACTCTCTCTCCTAAAGCATGGCCCTGAGATCTGGACACAGTGCTCCAGCTGAGGCCTCCTCCGTGCCAAATAGCTAGGAGAGTGACCTCCCATGTCTGCCGTACGTCTCCTACCTCGCCCCAGGGCTATGCCCTCTTACTGAAGGGCTTTGTGTCTGAGATCGCTTCTCTCCTAGGCTACGTCTACACAACGAGTTTTTTTGGCAACAAATATGCTAACGAGGGACTCTATGACACGCAATGTCATTTGCATATTTTCTGCCGATCCGTTTTTGTGCTCGGGGTTTGTGCGCAAAACCAAGCCGTGTGGATGTTTACTTTTTGTGCAAAAAAACCCCTTTTCCCACAAGATCCCTATTTCTGCAAAAAGGCCGACCGATCTTGTGCAAAAAGGGGCTTTTGCCTAAAAAGAAAACATCCACATGGCTTGTTTTTGCGTGTTCTTGCGAAAAAACTTGTGGCGCGTCTACACTCTACGTGTGTTCTTGCAGAAGTAAATTTGCAGTAAAGCATCAGAGAACAGGGCTCCTTGCACAGGAGTTATTCCTCTCCCGACGATGACTAAGCCCCCTTTGTGCAAGAGCTGTTGTGCAAGAAGGCAGCGTGGACGGGCACCAGGGGCTTCTTGAGCAAGACACTTTTATGGCTAAAATGACCATCAGAGCTTTCTTGCACAAGAGAGCGTTCACACTGCCATGGACGCTCTTGTGCAAAAGCCTATGGCAGGGTGGAGGCACTCTTGCACGAGACCTTTTGCGCAAGAACTCCGGCGTGAAACAGCTCTCGTGCAAGAAGCCTGCAGTGTAGGGCAGGGAGCAGCCTATGAGGGAGGGGGAGGGACCCCTAGTAATGGCTCAAACTTCCCAGGGGGGTGGCCAGAGGCAGGACATTTGCCTGGCAGGGTGAGGGGGGGGCGGTGACCTCACAGGGGCTTTGGGCAGCCCTCAGCATATAAGGCAAAGGGCAGGTGGGGAGGTGGTGACCTCACAGAGGGACCCACATCTCAGGCTGATAAAAGCGGGGGGCGGGCCCAGGGGACTTTGTAGACCCCCGGTTGCTTTAGCTCTGGTGCGTCTCCTCCTCACGGTTCGTTCGCGTTCTGTGAGTTCCACATCCCGACACCTTTGTGACGAAGGTAAGAGCCCCCAGGGGTTGGATCCCGCCCGGGGCCGGCTGGGTTCCAGGCAGGCCCAGCCCTCGGTCAAGGGCCAGAAGGTGATTCCTCACCTGGGCTGCGTCCTTAGCGCCACTGGGGCTTTCTCCTGGTTGGTTTCCCTTTTCCTCCATCCCCCCACATTTCTGCTCTGTTCTTGCCTCCTCTGTGACCTTCCCTTGCTGCCTCCCCCAGCTTGGGACCCAACAGACTAGCTGAAGGACGGGGGGTGGTTTGCAGGAGCCTTGGGGTGGGGGATGCAGCCCCCATTGTGGGGACTGGGGAGGTGGGGCTGGAACAAGTCTATGCCGGTGTCTTTGGGGAGAACGCTCCACCCCCCACACCTTAGATTCTCCCCTGATTGGCCAAGAAGGGGCTGTTGATGGGCAGGAGACTCGTGGAATGAGGAGTAACGGTAGTTTGAACTAGGAAGCCTAGTTCGAACTACCTAGTTCGTGCCCCGTGTAGCCGCGCTGCACGGGGTTCGAACGAGCGGGGTTTTAAAAATGGCAGCTCCCCGCTTATGCAAATGAAGCCCGGGAAATTCAAATCCCGGGCTTCATTTGCAAGTGCGGTATGCCTACATTACCCTCCTAGTTCGAACTAGCGGGGTAGTGTAGACATACCCTCAGGTCCTTGCAGTGCCTGTGCAAGACCGAACCGATAAGCAAGGGGCTATTTGGGGGCTGGGGGCAGTCGCTCTGGGGAGCTGGAACCCCTGGATTTCGTTCATCAGGCTGCGCCCCAAGCTCCCCTTTGCTCCCCTCATTTGCAGCATGGCCAAACGTTTTCGGCTGTGGTTCAAGAAAGCCCTGAAGATGGCCCCAGGGCCGGTGGGGAGCAGCTTCTCCGTCCCCGCGGGCGGGGAAGCTGGATCCCACCAGCTCGGGGCGACTCGCCCACCGGCCAGGCCCCCCCGGACCTGGCTCCAGAGGCGGCTGGGCAGGCGGGACCCAGCCCAGCGGGGGAGCCGGGTAGGGTGGCTCCGGGGCCTCCTCTGTGGAGAGAAACACCTGCCCCGGGAGCCCAGCCCCCATTACCACCAGGGGGCATCGCCCTGCCCGGCCCCCGGGGACCTGCCAGTCTCCGGGAGCCCCCAGCCCGTCGCTCCCCGCACCAGCCCCTGCAGCTGTGGGTCCAGGTCCGTCAGCAGCAGCGCCTGGGCCTCCAGCTGCAGCCGGGCCACCTCCTGCAGCCGCTCAGACCCAGGTGAGGGGCCGTGAACACACTGGGCCCAGGGGCTCACCCAGTACCCGGGGGGGGGGGGCAGCCCCAGTGTCTGCCCCGCAGCCAGAGCAATGGATGGGGGGGGGGGCTGCTTGGCTCTCTTCTTCCTGGTGGGGCTCTGCTGAGGGCGTTGGCAGACGTGAGGGTGGAAGGGGGATGGGTCCCTGTGAGGGGCGTGTGGGGCCCAACCTGCCCTGGGTCCCTGACATGGGGGCGCGTGACCCCTGCTGGCCGCTGGAGTCACCCTGGTCCCTTCCCTCCCGCACAGAGCCCCCCTGCGCCTCGGCGGAGCTCTGCCAGGAGCGGGTGGACTCCCGGGTGGAGGAAGGGGCCATCTATGACATCGAAGAGCAGCTCCACACCCGGGACACGGTAGGAACCTTCTCCACACGGGGGGGACCCGAGATTGTCCGGCCCCTTCCCAGCACGTCCCCCCCCCTCCGGGAGGGGCTTGTCCCTGGGGATCCCCCTGGGGCCCCTTCTCCTGCATGACCTGGACCCCCCAAGCTGGGGGCTCTTGTCATGCACCAGCTGGGCCCCCACAAGCCTGAGGCAGCAGTTGGGGGGGGAGTGTGGGTGCTTGGACAACCAGCAGCTCCCAGCTCCACTCCTGGGAGACCTGAGCCCTGCAGCTGTCCGTGGGGGGCAGGCAGGCCCCAGGCTCACAGACTCTCTCTGGGGTGCAG
Source organism: Pelodiscus sinensis (assembly GCF_052426305.1). Taxonomy (NCBI): domain Eukaryota; kingdom Metazoa; phylum Chordata; order Testudines; family Trionychidae; genus Pelodiscus; species Pelodiscus sinensis. The sequence goes on along the minus strand of NC_143069.1, from coordinate 21,603,879 downwards.
AGCCCAGCCGCCCTGCAGCGGTTCCTCTTGGCCATCCCCCTCGCCTGCCTCGCCGCCCTCCAAAGGGGCGAGGACACCCTGGCGCCGCGCTGCTGCAAGGACACCATGATGGCCAGGATCGTTGTAAGCGAGTCGCGGCAGCCGGGAGGAGGGAAGGGGATACGTGGGGTGGACAGGGGTCTGCCTGGGCCATGGCGGCGGGTGGGGGTGCTGGAAACGGGATGGGTGGAGCCAGGAGGGCTGGAGGTGGACATGGGGAGGGTGGGTGGGGATGCTGGAGGAGGGAGGGACACAGAAATGGGGCAGGTGTGGGGTGCCGGACAGGAAGGGGGATTCGGGACAGGGAGGGGTCTCCCCGGGCCATGGGGGGCTGGAAGGCAGCCGAGCGGGCTGCTGGGGATGCGCCTGGGGAGCAGGGATGAGGAGGTTCAGAGGCTGGTCACCAGGGCAGGGAGGGGCAGGAGACGGCCTGGGGACAAGGATTGAGCTGGTCCCGGTTTGGGAGGGGGGTGCTGGGAGGGGCCCTGTGTCGGGCAGGGGGGCTACAGGGCAGCGGGAGGCAGTGGGGTTGGATCCTGCTGGGTGGGGGCGCTGGCCGCGTGAGCGTCTCTTGGGGGCCCAGCCTCACACGCCCCTTTGTCTCCTTGGGTCTCCCAGGAGATCATGGAGGACTCGCCCCCCCGCTGGTCTTGGCCGACTGCCTCAACGCCGCCTGCAGCCTCAGGTACCGACCCCCCCCCCCCCGCCGACTCCCCCCAGAGCAGATCCCCTGGCCAGGGAGTGGGAAAGTCTCTGTCTCCTGCTGCTGAATTAACAGCCTCTGCCCCTCTCTCCTGCCAGCACCTTGCAGCCTCCCCTGCGGGCCCAGCTCCTGAGCCCCCTGCTGACGGCGGCCGTGGGACAGACGGTGTCTGGGGACTGGCAGCAGGAGCCCATCCACACACAGGTACGTCCCTCCGGGCCCTGCTCCCGGGCTGGGCTGGAGCTCCAGAGAGGAGGGGGGGGGGGGGGCGGGTGGCAGAGGGAGGGAAGAAGCTGCAGGTTTGGATCCTTCCCTCCAGGGTTCCCGTTGCTCTCCCGGGGGGCCCGTCCCTTCCATGCCCAGCCTGGGCTCCTCCCTGCTCTGCGAGGCGGCTCAGACCCTGCTCTAGGCTGCACCCCGGAGCCAGCGGGTGGCCTGGATTCCCCAACCCCCCTCTGACCCAGGGCTCCCCCTTGTCTTGCAGCAGTTCATCCGGGCCCTTCCCTACGACCTCCAGGCCCTACTGGCGAGCCTCCTCGCCGAGTCCCCAGACACCGCCCGGCTGCAGCTCATAATGGAGGTGAGCCCCGTGGGGGGGACGGGGCCATTGTCCCTGCTTCCTCGGGGGGGGGGGGCCGAGAGAGGAGCAGTGTCAGTGGCTGGGGGGGGCACAGTCCGAGAGGAGCCCCAGGCTCTGCCCAGAACCGGCACCTCCCTACGGGTCCTGACCTGCCTCTTTCCCCCCCAGCACCTGAGCCCGTGGCTGGAGTCCCGCCTGCCCCAGGAGCGAGCCAGGGCCCTTGGCAGCACCACGGCCCTGCTGGGAGTCGCCACCACCCTCCCGGGGTTTGACGTAAGTGACCTCGGAGCCGGGGGGTCTGGGGCTGCAGGGCGCGGGGCTGGGAGCGTCCCCGGGAGGCAGAGGCAGGGCCGGGAATGGGCCGGGAATGGGCCGCGTTCTCCTTTCCCCGGGGAGGGGCGACCCTGGGCCCTTCAGGGGGGCTCTTGAGGGACTGGGCCCCAGACTGGGGAGTGGCCGTCAGTGGATCCCCTTGTTCCACCCCCGGAGTGACCCTTCAGTCGGGGCCATTGCTCAGGGTTGTCTCCTCGCAAGGCCGGCCCCGCCCCGCCCCGGGAGGTGTCTCTGTCCGTCCCCCGAGCTCAGACCCGCCTCGGCGGCCGTTTGCATGGGACGTGCAGCCCCAGGATGCTGAGGGACCCCCCCTCTTCTCTCCCCTCAGAACTCCGCCGACTGGCCGAGGATGGGTCACCACGTGGCCCAGCTGGGCCTTTTTATTTCAGACCCATCCGAAGACGTCAGCCGGCTGGCCCGGGAGGGGGTGCACAGCCTGTATCAACTCCTCCTGCACCACAGGGGTAAGGAACCCAGCCGGGACCTGGGCCCCAGGGACACCCTGAGGGTGCCGGCGGCGGGGGGAGGGGACCCAGCCCTTTTCCCCCAGACTGGCCCAAGGGGGGATGCGTCCCTCTGTGTTCCCCTTCTGCCCCCTGTGCCCCTCCATTTGCCCAGGGATGCCTGCAGGGACCCGTGGGAGGGGAAGGGCTCAGACCTGCCAGCAGAATGACCCTGTTGTGTCTCTTGCAGGCCTCAACATCCACCAGGCAGAGGACCTGTGGTGCAGACACTACTACAAAGAAAGATGGGTCCTGGCTCACAGCAACAGCGTGCGGGTGGGAGAGGTAAGGACGCGCTGCCAGGGCAGGGCAGGGCTCGGGGTGGGGCTGGCTGGGGCCCTCGTGGGGGTAGGAAGGTCTTGGGGGCAGGAGGAAGCTGTGACCTGGGGCAGGGGTTGGGGTGCCGGGTGAGGAGAGCGTCTGGGTGCAGGGTCTGGAAGGGAGTTTGGGGGAGGAGGAAGCTGTTTTAGCCCCAGGAGTTGGGGCCGGGCTCTGGGCCGTCAGCTGAAACCTCCTGTGCTCTTGATTCCAGGTCTTTGGGCAGCTCTTCACACCAGAGCAGGAGAATTGCTTTTTGGACAAGGCTCTGCTCGCTGCCCGCTCCCCCCTGCGGCGCCCCAGCCAGGCCGGGCTGGTCCTGGCCCACGCCCTGCATGGGCAGGCCCATCAGCTCCTGGAATACATGGTGAGCAGCCGGAGCAGATCAGGAGAGTGGGGCAGGGCCAGGGTCTCCTTCCCATCCCCTCAGGGAGTCCCCCGCCCCTTTCCTCAGGCTGCCCCACCCCACGTCCCTGCTGGCAGAATCCCTCCTGCCCCTGCGAGCGTCCCTGGGGGTGGGGGAGGCTCTGAACACAGAAACTGTCCTAGGAGGCGGGAGGGGGCCGAGGTGTCAGGAGCTCTGGGGGGGGGGGTCAGGAGCTCACCCTGCGGGCCTGACGGGGGGTGACCAGAGAGCAGGGGGGAGGAGGGTGGAAATGCTGGGGGGGCCAGTTCCCCTGAGTCCCCAGGGATGAATGTGACGGATTCTGCTTCCCTTGCAGCAGGAAGACACCCAGTGAGAGCAGCAAGAGCTGAGGAGCCAGCAGCTGCGTCCCCCTCCCCCCAACCCTCCCAATTGTATTGAATTGTATTTACATTCTCATTAAACAATGTTTCAAAAAACATTTGGATCAGGCTTGGTCAATAATTTGTAATGGGGGGGCCATTTTGGCAACTGATCAAGGGCCACATTTCTACCGAGGGCTTTGGGGTCTGGGACGGGGTGGTTGGGTGCAGAAGGGAGCTTAGGGGTGGAGCCTGGGTGCAGGGGGGGGGTATGATCTGGAGCGGTGGATAGGGGTGCGGGGTCCAGGAGGGGGTATGGGCGCAGGAGAGGACTCTGGCCTGGGGGAGGGGCTCTAGAGGGGTGCAGGGTCAGGGAGGGAGCTGTGACCTGGGTGAAGGGGAGGCAGAAGGTTTGGGGGAGGGGGTGTGGGTGCCAGAGAGGAGTCTGGCCTGGGGGAGGGGTGTCGGGGGGGTGCAGGGTCAGGGAGGGAGCTGTGACCTGGGTGAAGGGGGAGCAGAGGGTTTGGGGGAGGGGGTGCGGGTGCCAGAGAGGAGTCTGGCCTGGGGGAGGGGTGTCGGGGGGTGCAGGGTCAGGGAGGGAGCTGTGATCTGAGGGAATGGGGGACGCAGGTTCAGGTGGTCGCCTGGGACAGGCAGTCGGGGAGGGGACGTGGGCGCCAGGGGCAGGCTCTGGCTGCGGAGGTGCCTACCTAGGCAGCTGCGTATGGGGGAGCCCGACTGTCACCTGAGGGGATGGGGGAGCTCAATTTTCAACTGTGGGGAATGGAGGAAATACTGTGGAGTGGAGGGAGCGAGATGGGGGGCTGAATTGTTCCCGGAGGGGAGATCTCCCTGGCTTGAGGGGGGGGGCGTTTCCAGCAAAGCCCTCACATAAGAGGGGGACAGACGGGGGGATGGAGAGGACGGGGATGGGCAGGGCAGGGCAAGTGGAAATGGGGAGGGGCAGGAGAAGGGAAGGGAGAGGAGATGGAAGAGAAGGGGATAGGAGTGGGGGCGGGGATGAGGAGCAGGACAGAGGCAGGGCAGTGGTGGTGATGGCTGAGCGATGAGAACAGCTCGCAGGGAGCTTAAAGCCAGCAGATGCTTTTCGGCAGAGTTGCCATTTGCCCTGGCGGCTTTGCCAGAATAGCTGTGCCAGCGGGGGGGGGGGGGGGGGGGCTTTTGCCTCACACCCAAGCCAAGCCAGCTGTGGCGGCAAAGCCTTGTGATGTAACCTAAGCCCTTGGCAAGGTCGGGATCAACCTGCTCTGACAATTTCTCGGACCGGCGGGTTGAGAAACAAGGATCGTGCAGGGAGATGGGGATGACTAGGAAGCGAATCCAGGTGTGGGGGGAATATCCTGGGTTGGAGGGTCAGTCGATACCCCCTCCTGCCACTGTCTGCTGGGGCTCTGCCCGCAAGATGGAACCAACAGCTGAGTTTGCTTTTCTGCCCCGTCGTGGGCACAAAAGGCCCAGAGCAGCCTCCTGCTATCTTGGAGGAAAGGGGCCAAAGTTCAGGAAGCAGGTGCCAGGCTGGGCTGGAATCCGCGAGCTCCGCTTTTGCTTTGCCCTTCCTGGAAGCTGGGCTGCAGGTGAGTGGCGGTTTCATCTCCGCTCTTGGGGTGTTTCTTGTGGGTTCCGAGTGTGGATCTGAGAGGGGCTGCGCAGGGGCAGTGTCATGAACGAGCTGTAAGCGTTATAGCCCCTTCTGCGCAGGCTGGCTCCAGCCTCCCGTCTGTCTCCAAGCCCTGGGGGAGAGGCGGGAGGCCAGCAGCATGGCCTAGTGGAGGGGGCAGGGGGTTGGGTGTAAGAACTCCCGGGTTCTAATCTAATGCCACCTAGTGACTAAGGCACAGAGTTGTGTGTTAGACCCTTGCTCCTCAATTCTGCGCTCACTCTCGCGCTGGTGACCTTGGAGAGGCCTTTCAGGTCTCCCTTTCCCTGTCCATCAAAGGCAGGCAAGTGCGATGTAATGCCCTGGAGCAAGTGCTTTGGGACGTGTCGCACAAGTGTGCCTGGCTCACAAGCGTGTCAGCACAGGTGTGTAAAAGCGTGACGAAGGCTTTGAGATCGATGCCGAAGGCTTGTGAGGCTGTGGCTGGCCAAGTGACAGGGAAATGAAAGGTCAGAGTTTGGTCAGTTAGATTTTATGGTAATACACTGAGACAAAGCACTTTGGGCGTATATACGATAATGTCTTTCCAAGTGCGTTAGTTCAAGCCGTGTCCTAGGAGCCAAGAGGTGAGACAAACATGCTTGGTCCTGTCTCGGTGCAGGGGTGGACTAGATCAGTGCTTCTCGACCAGTGGTACGAGTCCCCTTAAAGGTACTCAAGAGATGTCTGGGGGACACGTCAACACAACTGAAATTTGGAGAAAACTGAATTTTAGTTTTCAGTTTGACAGCGCTTTATTCTTTTTGTACCTTTTACACCCAAAAATGCCATCGCCCGCCCGGCTACGATGCAGTTGTTTAAACAAATGTGTTGCAACGGTAGAAAAAAATTGTGTGTGTCTGAAAACTGTAGGTACTGGGGGTACTTACACATTTTTTTTAAAGGGGGTACATTATAAAAAAAGTTTGCGAAACACTGGACCTATCATGGTCCCTTCCACTCAGACTTTTCTATGATTCTGTGACAGGGGTGGGCGATAATTTTCAGAAGGGGGCCACTTAATGGATTTTGGTATGGGGTCATAGGCCGGCTCCACCCACAGAAGGGGCGGAGCCTGAGGCAGAAAGGGCGGTGTTGTGGACTAGCCCACCCTCAGAGTTCTCCGTGGCTGAGGCTTTCAATTAAAAGCACAGAAAAGAGCTCACAGCTTTGCCACTACTGGCAGCTGTCCAGCGTGGCTACAGCTTTTTAAAGGGCTCGTGGCTCCTGCCCCTGCTGTAACCATGAGCCGTGAATCATTTAAAATTGGATCCTGCTGCCTGAGTCCCCACTTAGAATTCGGCGGCATGGGCAGCAGGATCTAAACAGAAAGCGGCCAGATCACAGTGTTTGGTAGGTTGCATCTTACCCAGCCCTGTTCTCTGAGCTGGTTTCGAAACCTCCGTGTCCTCCTTATGGTCTGACAGCTGCAGATTTACTGCCTGTCTCTCCTCTCGTGGCCCAGCCTAGCCGCAGCTAATGGACTAACTCAGGTTAGCATCACCTGCCCTGTCTTGGTGACTCTTCACAGCTGAACGGCCTATAAGGCATCGTGCTGGTCTTCTGATCTCTTGGTGACTCCTCTGCCTTCTGTTTATTTCTTTCTCCCTAGCTGGCAGATCAAGTCAAGCCCTGTCAGTGCGTGAAGGCCCCAGGAATTACGAGTGCGATGGTCTCCCATGCCCAAGGTAATCGGCTGCTTGGTTATCAGGTTAGGCTGCACAAGCCAGGTCTATGGGACCCCATGGCCAGCTGGCACCTGGAGGCAGCTGTACTAATCTGAAAATGGCTGGAGGACACCACCATCATTAGGCTCCAGAGTTACAGCACTCGCTCCTCGTCCGAGGCAGGCAGCACAGCTTAGCAGCTCATTGGGATGTCTCCTTTTTAGTTGTGAGATCTGGGCACTTTAGAATGGCTGTAGCTATTGAAAGCAAAGGTGCACAGCTATAGGCATGGGGGTTTCCAGCTTTATTCACCTAGGTGGCTGATTCCAGGAAGCAAGTGTGTGTGTGTGGGGGGGGGGGGGGGAGGGGGGAGGAGTCCTGTACAGAGGGTTCCCTGGCCCCTCTGCTTCCATGGCTGTGCAACTGCCACCAGGTGGATTAGAACCTGGGACTTTTGGAGCTTAGGGCAGGAGCTGCTACAGCTTGAGTTATAAGTCAGTTGCCTCTCAGCATAGGCTGAAGAGCTCCCTTGTAATAATTGCTTGCTGGAAGTGGTCTCAGTGCCACTCCATAGGATAGTGACCCACATCAGGTGGGTGGGTTACAGCTGCAGGCCTGCTCCCAGCATGCGGATCTGCTCTCTGGGCGGCGTCTATAACTCTGTGGCTGCAGCCCTGCTCCCAGGACTGGATCTGCTCTCTGCCCATAGGCGTGCGCAGCACATTTCATTAGGGTGTGCAGCCAAAGAATGTTTTTAAATGTACTCTTTGACCCCCATTAGCCACGCCTCTGGAGGTAACACTTTCAGGGCAATATGGACACATGACCAGAAATAAAAGGTGTCATGTGACCCCCCCCCCCCCCCAAGACTTTTCCTACCATCCTTTTACCAATAGGGATTAGTTTGGCCCTCACCAAACCCCCCTCATGCAACGATCCTGCAATTGCATTAACCCAACGTGTGAGACATTAACTCGGGGGGTGGGGAGGCTGGGGGAAGTGTTCCCTCTAAGAGTTTCCTCCCATGAGCACAATACATTTTGTGTTGTGCACCAGTACTGAGTTTGTGGCTTGTTTGGATGTGTCAGTGTGGCACCCAAGTTATTTATAAATATCTTATGAACCACTTACCTTTCCCCTCTGCTGCCCTGTCTCCTCCCCTTCCTCCATCAGCTCCCCTGGTGCCTGCTGCCCCCCAATCCCTCACCCACCTCTGCTGTCCTGACTCCTGCCCTTCTCACTGCCCTCGGCCTTCCCGAGACCTGCCCCCTCCAGCAGCCTTTCTCTCCCCCCCTGTGCCCACTCCTCCAGTAGCCCCACTCTGACCATGTGAGCTACCCCTCCTCCTCCCCTTTCCTAACACCCCCCTCTACACACCTGTCCTGCCTCTCTCCTCTGCTGCTGGTCCCTCCCCTGCAGGTGTCTGCCCTTCTGCTTCACCCCCCGGACTCCCTGGCACCTGCACCTTCCCTTACCCTTGCACCCTCTTGGTGCCCCCCCCTTCCCTCACTGCCCCTACCCACTTTGCCCACTCCCTCACCACCCTCTGCCCCCGTTCCCCTCATGTTCCTGTGCTCTCACATGTGCCTTGCTCCATCCCTGCCTTCCTCATGCCCACCCCTTCTTTCAAGCCTTCTCCCAGCACCTCCCCTTCTCCCCTCTAGCCCCCAAAGCCCTTCCCCTCTCGTCTCCAAGCATCATCCTGTCCCCCCCCCTCACTGACACCTCCCCTTCTGTCCTTTTCCTCATTGTCTCCACTTGGCCCCTGGGCATTTGTCTCTCTCCTACACCCTGACCCTTGGTGCCTTCCCCTTTCATCTCCTGACCTGCCCCCCTCCCCTCAGCACAAGCCCTTTCCTCTCTGACCCTTACCCCCTATTTTTCCCCCCTCTTCCAGCAGCCGCCAGCTGGTCTGTAACAGAGTTCTAGGGTCGCCCTGACTGTGTCACCCTTCTGGTGCTCCCCCTACTATGTCTGTCTTAGGTTTCTCAGCCCCCTTTTGGGCCACAAACCCCCACCCCGCAGTCTCAGGTTCCCAAAGTTCTGGCAGTCCCCATCACTTGGTGCCTGCGCTGGGTCTGACTCGTAGGGTTGCGAGGTAGACCCTCCCCCAAAAAACGGACACACTTGATCCTGGGCAGGGGGGAGGGAGGAAGAGGGACTGGCTGGGGGGGGTCAGGAACTGGCCGGAAGGAAGAGGGGATGGGAAGCAGCTCTGGGGGGGAGGGGCCAGATCCTGACCCTGGCCCCCCCCTTCTCCCTCCCCGAGGCCAGTCATGCTGCCTCTGACCCCCCCCTTCCTCCCTGAGGCCAGTCGCACTGCCCCCGATCCTGACCCCGGCCTCCCCTTCTCCCTCCCCGAGGCCAGCCCTGCTCCCCAGCTCAGTGCGGGCCCCTGCTCTCTCCTTAGCTCAGTCCCACTCTGCCGACCCTGGCTCCCTCCTGGCTCCCTGCTCTGCCAGTCAGGCTGAACTGGGACTTTAGCCTCTCCCCGTTGTTCCTGGGGACTGTCAGTCTCAGGATCTTGATCTCTCATTTCCCCTGCCTTTCACTGAGTTTCAGTAAGGAGCTAGCAGCAATAATGCCTCTACTTTTTCCCCCACTCCTGTGCGGAATACATTTTGTTATGTGCACCAAGGCATGCACGGATGTGCACTGTTACGTCACGTGGAGTTTCACAGCATGGGAGGAAATCAGTGGAAATACAGAGAGCTTGAGTAGTTGCAAGTGTCCATTTTATTGCATAGCACGGAGCTAGCTAGAAAAAACCCAAACCAGCTGGGCTGACCCCCAGTGACCTAACGCAGTTACTATAACAACAAGATCTATGTCTACACCCAGTACACCACATGCACCACCACTAGAAACACATGCTACCGGCTAGCAAACTGGGCAGCATTTGAATGTCTCCTGGCTGGCCGCCCAAGAGCTCAGCTTGCAGGGAACACTGGCTAACCGTCCCCTTCCACTTGGAGAAGGGAGAGACAGGAAAGCAGCAACAGAGCATCTGCCTGGGGGAAGCCCGAATCCCATGCAGGAGTGGAGCCCTGTTCCTTGTTCCAGGCCCTTGCTAGAGTCCCCTCCCGTAGCTGCAGCTATGGCCGGCAGTTTTAAAAGCGGACTTACGCTGGCCCTGCAACCTGAGCGACTCTGTCAGTGGGTGCTTATCACTCCATCACCTCGAGCTGTTTAACCAGCTTGTTTAACCAAGGAGGGAGGGAAAGGGAAACCTTTGGCCATTTGAGGGTTGCGTGCCAATGGAGGGAAAGGGGATGGATAAAAAGGGGCTGAGCACACGGTACTGCCTCTTTTTAAACCCAGGCCCAAAGATGTCCTGGAATTCTGGGCCACTGGCCTGAAGGAGATGGTCAAACTGCCTGGCAGCTGGACTTTTGGAGTCTTGTTATTCCTGGGCTCCTGGTAGCGATGGCTCCCATTCCAGGGGATTCCTGCCAGGTAGTTTACCTCAGACAGCAGCTTTTATTCCCCCGTGTCACTTCTCCCAGTATCTGAGACTTTGGTCATGGGGATCAAGCATTTAACCTGATTCCAAGAGGAACCGGATGGTTCATCTAGCGAGCCAGGCTCACCGATATTTGAGTAGTTAATAAAAATCCCTAGTTGCTGTGTGTAGGTCTAAAAAGGGAAGCTTAGTATCATTAGTCTTATTTTACAGACAGGGAATAACCTCTCCAACCTGTGGGAGAGGCAGGAATAGAATCCAGGTTTCCTGATACCACAGTCAGGGCTTTGTTACCAGGCTACATCCTGTACTAGAAAGGATGGGCCTGAAGCATGGGCCTGGTGTAAGGCCTGAGGCCTGAACCAAAGTAAGCAAGAGTTAGCTGAAGAGAAACAGGCAGGTCATGTCAAAAGCAGACGGTTGCCTGAAAGTCTTGGGACTTAACCCTAACTGTCTTGCCTGGAAAGGTTGAAACCATAGACAAAAGGTCCTAGAAAGTCTCAAGGAATGCTAGAGAAGCAGGAAGCGAGTTGACAGGAGGCCAGGAAAGAAAATGGAAACAGAATTTGGGGTTTTGAATTGGAAGCAGTGATGTGCCTGTTGTTGTGTGATCATGCCTGGAAGATGTGAATTAAGCCAGGAACCTGGGCAAGCAGAATCCAGCGACGTTCTTGGCTAGGGAAAGATTAAATCTTGGAACAAGAGAGATGTGAGTAGAACAGGGAATTTTTAGTCAGACGCTACTAGGTTATTTTCTTTATTTTTTTAGTTTGTTGGACTTCTTTTTGCTAAGCACATGTAACTATCCCCCTTTACCCTAGAACTCTTCAAACTGAATCCCAGGGAAGCGATTTTCTGTGTTTTAATCTTTCTTTTTCGAGTTTCTTTGTAACACCTAGCAACCAAGTAGATACGCTGGAGGGCAGTAGATATGCTGGAGGGCAGGGATAGGGTCCAGAGTGACCTAGACAGATTAGAGGATTGGGCCAAAAGAAATCTGATGAGGTTCAACAAGGACAAGTGCAGAGTCCTGCACTTGGGATGGAAGAATCCCAAGCATAGTTACAGGCTGGGGACCGACTGGCTAAGTAGCAGTTCAGCAGAAAAGGACCTGGGGGTTACAGTGGATGAGAAGCTGGATATGAGTCAACAGTGTGACCTTGTAGCCAAGAAACCTAATGGCATATTAGGGTGCATTAGGAGGAGCATTGCCAGCAGATCCAGAGAAGTGATTATTCCCCTTCATTCGGCTCTGGTGAGGCCACATCTGGCGTATTGTGTCCAGTTCTGGGGCCCCCACTATAGAAAGGATGTGGACGCATTGGAGAGGGTCCAGCGGAGGGCGACCAAAATGATTAGGGGGCTGGAGCACATGACCTATGAGGAGAGACTGAGGGATTTGGGTTTGTTTAGTCTGCAGAAGAGAAGAGCGAGGGGGGGGGGGGGTTGATAGCAGCCTTCAACTTCCTGAAGGGAGGTTCCAAAGAGGATGGAGAGAGGCTGTTCACAGTAGTGACGGATGGCAGAACAAGGAGAAATGGACTCAAGTTACAATGGGGAAGGTCTAGGTTGGATATTAGGAAAAACTATTTCACTAGGAGGGTAGGGAAACACTGAGATGGGTTCCCTAGGGAGGTGGTGGAATCTGCATCCCTAGAGGTTTTTAAGTCTTGGCTTGACAAAGCCCTGGATGGGTTGATTTAGTTGGGATAGGTCCTGCCTTGGGCAGGGGCTGGACTTGATGACTCCTGAGGTCTCTTCCAGCTCTATGGTTCTATGATTCTAAGTAATGTTTCACCAAGTGTATTTGTTTTGTTAATAGACGTCACATTTTTAAAACCATGATCTGATTCCTGCATCCTAGAGGGCGGAAGGTTCTGTATGCACGTGCCTAAGACAGCAAGCCATACTTCTAGGAGAAATTACAGGTTTTCAAGCTCTCTCTGGAGGGAGTGTCAAGGACAAGGAAGGTACCCCACAGGAGGGAATTCTGAAATGCGCCTGTCTGGTTCTCAAAGGGGTTTGTGCATTTGGATGATGGCAGCAACACCAACACAAGCCTCCAGTGGCAGGGTATTTTAAAGTCTCTTGTGGGCCCCCACCTTCTGCACTTGGAGTGCCAGAGTGGGAAACAGCCTTGACATGACCCCTCTCCAATTTATCAACATCCATCTGGAATTCTGGTCACCAGAGCTGGGCACAGAACTCCAGCAGCAGAAGTTCAAGTGCCGAATAAAGAGGCTAAGTCGGTTCCCCACTCTGGCACTTGGAGTGCAGAAGGTGTGGGCCCAAAAGAGACCTTAAAATACCGTGTCTCTATGGGCTTCTGCTTCAAAACTCCCCAAGGTCACAGATTCCCTGAGCTTAGGAGGGTTGCTGCCTCTACCCAAGTGGAAAAAAACTTTTTCTTCTTGAACGCAGGAAGAAGTCACTTGGGAACGTATTCCAGAAGGGTACCCCAAACTCTTTTACACAAGAGCCAAAAGAAATCTGATGAGGTTCAACAAGGACAAGTGCGGAGTCCTGCACTTGGGACAGAAGAATCCCAAGCATTGTTACAGGCCTGGGACCAACCAGCTAAGTAGTAGTTCTGCAGAAAAGGACCTGGGGGTTACAGTGGATGAGAAGCTGGAGATGAGTCAACAGTGTGCCCTTGTAGCCAAGAAGGCTAATGGCATATTAGGTTGCATTAGGAGGAGCATTGCTAGCAGATCCAGAGATGTCATTATTCCCTTTTATTTAGCACTTGGAAAGAAAAAAAGAAAAATGAAAACAAACTGTAATTTCTGATAGCTGTCCTCTTAGTCTTAGGCAGGTATACACAGACCTCCTATTACTTTCCAGGATACAAAATCAGATCATAGCCTTAAAATAGGTGATTATATTAAGAAAACAAAAAGGTATTCATTTGTAAAGCTGACTTGGCTGCTAGGAGTTATAGCGCAACTGAGAAAAGAACAGATTAAAACACAGACAATTGCATCCCTGGGATTCAGTTTAAAGTTATAGTGGGGAGAGGAGGGGATATGGATTTAGCACAGAGGAGTTTAACCAAACAACAAAACAAAAAAATAACCTGATCGCATCTAAATAAACATTCTCTATCTACTCAAGTATCCACACTTCCAAGGTCCAGTCCAATTCTAGGCCCAGGTATTCTTTTTTTTAGGCATGATGTCCCTGCCCAGTTCAATTCATCCCCCACCTCATCCCCTTCCACAGCTCCAGGATTAAACTCACAAAGAAAAAGAGCAGACAGATTCCCTTTCAATGCAGATCTTAACTCCCTGCCAACACTTTCTACCTAGCTAAGTTTAACCCTTTAGTCACTGAATACTGGGATGTTCAGAAAAGAACAGTGGGCCTCCCATCCATCACAGAAGCGAGACAGCCTCTTTACTCCTGCTCAAGCGTTTCCTGTTTATACATCCCAGAATTACAATAGCTTTTTAAGCCCCAACGCCACAATGGGAGCTCATGTTCTGCTGATTACCCACCATGACCTCTACATCTCTTTTCCCCGCCCTGCAAGTCTGGCCCACAGAACCATGGGAAGTGGCATAGGCTAGCCTGGGCCAGGGCAAAGGAACACGAGGGCCTTTCTCTTCTCCATCTCTCCCTCTGCATTGCACAGCAGGGCGCAGGAGTGCCAGGGGGCTCTGTGGACGCTGTTTGGCTTAATGCCAGCGAAAGCAGGGTCTACAGGAGTACTTACGGGCTCCTAGTGTTAAGAGCTGTGATGTGGTTGCCTCAGCAGCGTGGCTCAGTGCTTCTGTTCTTGGAGCTCTGGTGTTATCAGTGGTCAGTGCAGGTAACGCAGCCTGCTCCTGCTGCAGATCTCGCTGTTATGCACAAAGACCGACCACAGGCACCGTCTGGTGACAGAGGCACTTGGCCAGGTTTATAGCCGTGTAGTCACAGATCTAGTGCCCTGGATTTGCGGTTACACGTGCACCAACTCATGAGTGCCCCAGGACGAGGAGCAATTCAGTCAGTAAGTCTCTGTTGTCCCTTCGGCCATGCAAAGGGGGTAAGGCCAGGCACCCCAATATTTATAGCCTAAAATAAACTTGTCTGGTTTCGGACATTTGTTTGCTCCCTCCCCTTGTACCTAGTACCTTGAACCGAAAAATATTAGAAGAGACACTGTTGAGCATCCACTGCGGATGCGCCCGGTGAGGCTAATCTTCGTGTTTTACCTCATCCCCGTTGCAGGGTTCCAGACCAAGGAGGATATCTACTGCCTCGCTTTAGCGAAGGCCCTGTACACTGTGCCCACGCCAGTGACTGCTGGGTTTTATGCACCATGGGGACATTGCAAAAACCTGCTCTTACACAAAATCAAGGGTGAGTACTGCCCCGGGGAACGTAAGACGGGGAAGGAACCTTGTGGGGATGGGGATTAGTGGATGACAACTATCTCCAAAGAGCCAGAGCCACCCGTACTCATTTGCCGATTATGCAATCGCATAGGGGACCTGAAAATTTGGAGCAGCACTGGGTTTTCATGTCCACTCCACCCACCTGCCTCTTCCTATCCATGGTCTGTGGCTCTGCTTCCTCCAGCAGCAGAAGTTCTAGAAGATCTAGTTAATTTACAAGTGACAAAGTCTGCTCGAGCTACTGGCAGAACATCAACGACATGGTAATGAAGCCATTTAACAGGCATTTGCCAACCTCTGCTAAATGTTTGCTGAATTTACTGTGAGAGTCGACAGGACCTTAGTTTAAAATGTGTTTGTTTATTAGTGTGTGGATGAGGATTATAAAATCACATCGCTAAAAATTCAACATCCATCTGGGCTGCTGTTGGGCAGATGGGCACCAGTTTAATAGTACGGCGTAGGATCCCATCAATCCTAAGGATGGCTTTGCCAAGAGCTACCCATTCTTGATTGCTTCCCAGAAGGGAGGGATTGTGAAGCTGGAAGACCCTTCAGGAGGAGAGATTTAAGGCACTGCCAGGTACCTAACATATCTTCCTCTTTTATCTCAGAGAACATGGAAAACGAATCGAAGAAGAAAGACCAGGAGGAATTTCAGCGGACGCAGAAGATGCAGCGTGACAACACTGGCCGGGATCTACTCAAGCTCCTGTTACTCATGATCTTCTACCGGCCGGTCCTGACGGAGCAGCAGAAGTGGAGAAGGAACGTGAAACACGTCTTCATCCATTTCAGCGCCTGGGAGTACGCGGGCTGCGACCAGCTCTGGGCAGGCCTCATTACCACACTGTGCGACGGCATCGAAAGCCACTTTGGTCTCCTACCCATGAGCATTTACAGGACCATAGACAGGAAATGTAGCATCATCGAAAGACCAGGGGATCAGGAATGGGTTAGCAAGAAGTTCCTCTTCCTCCCGCTGTGGGTGGCTGTGATCCTTTTGATCATGGTAGCTATTGGGGTGGGTGGTCTCCTCCTAGTGTTTGGGATCCCCATCGGGGATGCCTCGGGAGACGCCATAGCTGTCGTGGAAGGCATTGGGGTGACGGCTGTCAGCGTCTCTGCAGCAGCTGCCATATGGCTCACTATCACAGTGGTACGAAACATTATTGTCACCCAGAAGAGCCAGCTGGAGAGACAGATGAACCAGACTGCTCTCAGCGCACAGCTGGGCTTCATGAGCTGCGTGAAAAGCGAAGTCAGGACAATCACTGGGTTCCTGCAGTACATGGAGATCTTCCAGCGGCGGAAGCTGCGGGTGGTGCTGGAGATCACCCACTTGGATACATGCAGCCCTGACAAGGTGGTGGGCGTCCTTGATGCCATGAACATCCTCCTCTCAGACGATGACGCCCCTTTCATCTCCATCCTGGCTGTTGACTCCAGCATCATTGTCGACTGCGTGGAAAGCTCCAAGTATATGAGAGGTATGGCCAACAACGGCTACGAGTTCTTAAACCGCATCGTCACCCTGCCCTTCTCTGTCCCTCGGATGGACTGCGACACCAAGCGGAGGCTGATCAGGAATATCATCGCGCGCAAGGAGCAGCTAGAGGCAGAGGTCGGCTTCCGGCAGGATGGCAAGATGGAAGCCAGCTCTGACTTCCTCAACATCTCTCGCTACCATTCGGCCAACCACGATGCCCAGAATCCAGTTGCAGAGGACAGCCAGATACCTCTCATGGTTGGAACCCCAGCGCTGGGAACCGGCAGCTGCGGGAAAGGTATCCGAGCCAAAGACCTCATTCAAGATGCTTTCGACTACCTCCTGGATGACGCCTTGAAGGAATTCATGACAGACAACGTGGTGCAGATGCGGCGCATCGTGAACACCGTCACCATCACCATCAGGCTGCTGGCGAGTAACATCCCCAAGGATGAAGTGTGTCCGAAGAAGGTGGTGGAATGGGTGCTCCTTGCCAACCAGTGGCCGTGCCGTCTGAGCTGGCTCTTGCAGTGCATCGAGGATCAGGAGCAGAGGAGCCGAATGGGCAGCTGCCATGGAAGCCCGCTCCGCCCCGACATGTCTCTGTGGGAGGTCTACGAGAAGTACATGGAAGAGCTGGACATGCTGAAAGGCCAGATGGAAAAGCTGCTGGAACTGGACCAGGATCCCGAGCTGTTCCACACTTTCCTGTGCGGCAGGTTTCGGGTGGAGGAGGCCCTCTTCTACCTCCCCTTCACGGTCAATTTGGACCCATCCCTGAAAAGACAGATGGAGCTGCAACGTGGCAGCCACAGACTGAAACGGACAAAGAAATTCGACAAGCTCAGCGCCTGCACTCTGCTGGGTATGACGGTGGAGGATGTCTGCCGAGAGGTGGGTCACCCTTGGGTTTCCTTCCTTCGAGCAGGGCCAGCTGTCGATAGAATGTCCATGCCTCTTCATCGCAAGAAGCATGTCATTCATGTGACAGCAGCTGCCCACAGATGATGGCTACAGGCAGAGCCATCTTTGCAAATCGTGGGGCCCTGAATAATTGAGGGCCCTTCTGCAGGATTGCCTGGGCCTTTTCCCCTCATGCAGCTTCTGCTGGAGGTCTGGTCGTTCCTACTACCTCCCTACCCCAAGCAGGGCTCAGGAACTAGAGCAGAGTTGCAGATCCTCTCTGCTTGCTAGCTTGCTGCTGCTGCTGATTTGAACCCCGTAGCAGATTTGAACCTAGGCCCTCTAGGAGTGTGTCTAAACTACATGGCTCCGTCGACGGAGCCATGTAGATGAGGCTGATCGGCAGAGGGAAATGAAGCCGCGATTTAAATAATCGTGGCTTCATTTAAATTTAAATGGCTGCCGCGCTCTGCCGACCAGCTGATGATCAGCTGTTTGTCGGCAGATCGGGGCAGTCTGGACGCTTCCCCGTCGACGTGAAAGCCCTTTGTCGACCTCCCCGGTAAACCTCATCCCACGAGGCATCAGGGGAGGTCGACAAAGGGCTTTCATGTCGACGGGAGCGTCCACACTGCCCCGATCTGCCGACAAACAGCTGATCATCAGCTGGTCGGCAGAGCGCGGCAGCCATTTAAATTTAAATGAAGCCGCGATTATTTAAATCGCGGCTTCATTTCCCTCTGCCGATCAGCCTCATCTACATGGCTCCATCGATGGAGCCATGTAGTTTAGACACACCCCTAGAGGCCTCGACAGCTGGAGCCATGAAGGCAGCTGGCTCCCAGCTTAGGATGTAGAGCTCCCTTGTTCTTATCTCTGGCTGTAAGAGGTCCAATTGCCACACGAAGGGACAGTGAACCACACACACTAGGTGTGTGGATTACACTGCCAGCTGAGAGGAGCACGTGGGGGAGGGCGAAGAGAAAAGCCCTGCAGCAGACAGGACACAGCGTCCCCAGAGACGAACCGGCAGAGGCATATCCTCAGACATACAAGAACACATGGCTGCTGCATTGGGGAACTCAAAAATTTGGTGCCCAAATTTTCCGGTGCCCTATGCAGCTACATATTTCCCATGGGCCTAGGGACAGCCCTGACTACGGGCCCCAGAGCTGGGAGAAAACTGTCCCACATAACTGGTGCATAACTGGAGGGAGAGGAGCGAGAACTAGTGGGGGTAGGATGTTGAGGGGAACAGGCGGTGTGGGATGGGGGCTTTCGGGGAAGGCACAGTGTGGGTTTGAGGCCTCAGGAGTAGGGGGGCACATGAGGGGGAATGGGCAGAGTGAGGATGAGGGGGAAAGGGTGATGTAGGGGGCAAGGCCACAGTCCGGGTTCTGCTAGTTCCCCCACTTTCTGCTGCTCCTGACTCTTGGTTTGCACAATAAATTTCTGCTTGGAACAACTCGGTTCCTTGCAGCTCTTTCCTCCAACCCCGAAGCCATTGGCTGGCTCTCCCCGGGTTCATCCTTTACGCTCTGAAGTGACTTTGGTCGGTTTTAAGACTGGGAGACCCGTAGCTGTCTGTTATGCACTCCAGAGAGAAGAGAGGCAAAAACATAAATACTCTTGCTGGAGGCCTGCAGCGTAATACCCCTTATCCAGAATAACACACAAGAACCCTGAGGCTATGTCTACACTGCTAGCTTTTGCCTGCAGAGAGCATGCTAATGAGTGCTAAGAAGTTTCTAATGAGTGCTTCATTAGCATACTCTCTGCCTGCAAAGGCCTGCAGTGTAGATATAGCCTTAGGTCGAGAGGCCCAACTCCACCCCCGTCAGGCTGACTGCATGCTTCCCTCCAGCCTACAAGCAGGGTCAGGAAACCTTCCCTCTTCATTTCAACACACCCCTCCAGTGGTCCCTGCATTGCTAGCTTTTGCCTGCAGAGAGCATGCTATTTCCCCTGCCGTGCCAACTTGCTCAGCGGTGCCCCTAGCAGAATCCAAGCACACGGCAGTGGGGTGTGCAGGGTACCATACCTGGCCCCACAGCCGGCCAGCCCGCCTTGTTTGCTAGAATCTGAGCAAGCCCAGACAGGTTCCTCTCGGGAGCTCTAGCGGACCCTTCCTAAAAACGTGTTTGGCGACATGTTCAGTAGATGCACGGCACTAACGGGTGCTCCCACTTCTCTTCCAGATGGACACAATCGGCTTGAAGGAGGAAAACGTCCCACTGTACAAACAGAGGCTGAGGGACCATAATCTCAACGGGCGCGCGCTGGTCTACAGTGACAACACTGAAATCAAAGAGGCCCTGCACATGAGTCTTGGCGAATGGACCCTCTTTAGCATCCATTTCCTTGGAGTGTTTCCCCTGGCGAATTTGGCCTCTTCTGTGGTGTCCCCCGTCCCGTTCCACGTCAGGCCAGAGGCTCTGAAGAACATGGTTGCCTTAAGAGAGACTGTGGCGAGAGGGAGCAAGCTCTCTCTGAACAGCTCCAGGGAAGATCTTTGGGAAAAGAGATAACTCTGAATCCTGAACACAGAGGTGAAAGTGCCCTGGTGCGCAGCTCCAGCAAGAACTGCAAAGACCTGGGCTGCAATAGGACAGTACCTGTGAGAAACTGTAAAGTTACTTTCACGGCCGCCTGTACAAAACCAGAAGCAAGATCGGGGCTTTCGCCCACAATGTACCTCCCTGCGTCTCCAGTGACATCGCACGGATGAATCATAGAATCCTAGAGTTGGAAAAGACCTCAGGAGTCATCAAGTCCAGCCCCCTGCCCAAGGCAGGACCAATCCCAACTCAATCATCCCAGCCAGGGCTTTGTCAAACCGAGACTTAAACACCTCTAGGGATGCAGATTCCACCACCTCCCTAGGGAACCCAGCCCAGTGCTTCCCCACCCTCCTAGGGAAATAGTTTTTCCTAAAATCCAACCTAGACCTCCCCCGCTGTAACCTGAGACCACTGTTCCGTGTTCTGCCATCCCTCACTACTGAGAACAGCCTCTCTCCATCCTCTTTGGAACCTCCCTTCAGGAAGTTGAAGGCTGCTATCAAACCCCCCCTCACTCTTTGCTTCTACAGGCTAAACAAACCCAAATCCCCCAGTTTCTCCTCATAGGTCATGTGCTCCATACCCCGAATCATTTTGGTCAAGCTCCCCTGGACCCCCTCCAATGCGTCCCCATCCTTCCTGTAGTTGGGGGCCCAGAACTGGACGCAATACTCCAGATGTGGCCTCACCAGAGCCGAATAAAGGGGAATAATCACTTCTCTGGATCTGCTGGCAATGCTCCTCCTAATGCCCCCTAATATGCCTTTAGCCTTCTTGGCTACAAGGCCACCCTGTTGACTCATCTCCGGCTTCTCATCCACTGTAACCCCCAGGTCCTTTTCTGCTGCTTAGCCAGTCGGTCCCCAGCCTGTAACAATGCTTGAAGCAATCAGATGACAAGAGAAGAATTAAGGATGCGGGGGGGGGGGGAGGAAGGGGGGACTGTACTGGGTCTGAGGGATTTGGGGCACATTCATGTCAACGGGGCTGGTGTCACGTTGTCGGGCCCTGGGTAATGTATGGGGGGGGGTCGGCTCTAGACCCCCTCAAAGGGGCAAAGCTAAAGGTAGGAGGGACAAGGCTAGGGCCAATCAGGCCTTAGCGCCACCCACCATGCACCAGACAGAGCTCTAGGATTGATTTCATTTGCCCGGGTCTCTGGCAGTGGCGGCTGCCATAATAGTCGATACAGTGACCCAGAGGCCTGGACCCTTTTAAATCATCAGCTCCCGGGACAACTGCCCCCTTTGCCTCTCCCCCTCCCCGTCCGTGGCCCCTGTCTGTGGGGCTTCAGACCCTGGTGGTCAAAGTATTTTGGTCTGGTTAGTACAGCAGGGGACAGGGAGTTGGGACATACGGGTCCTATTCCTAGCGCTGCCACTGGCTTGCTGTGTTTTTGAACAAGCTGCTCCTCCTTTTTGGGACTCAGTTGCCTCTGTAGTAAGTTGCGGGTTGGTAACATAAAATCAGCAGGCCCGAATAAAGGCCGGTAACATAAAAACAGCAACAGGCCTGAAATCTAGGAAGCAAGACTTTGGCTCAGTGGAACCGCAGGCAGGAAAGAGAAATAGTATAAGCCAGATCAATCATAAAGGTCCAGGCACAGGTACCAAGCACATTTATAGAATCCTAGGGCTGGAAGAGACCTCAGGAGTCAACAAAAAATCCTCATTAAAAAAAAAATTGTTTGGTGTTCCTCGGTCTTAAAAAGTTTAAGAAACACTCGTCTAGACAGTACTGGGTCCTGCCATGAGGGCAGGGGACTGGACTCGACCTCTCGAGGTCCCTTCCTGCCGGCTACATGTGGCAATGAAACGGTAACTCGAACTAAGTCCTTAGTTCGAATTAACTGTTACATCTCATTCTATAGCCGCGCGGCAGTTACTTCGGGCTAGTGGAATTTCAAAATGGCGACCGGACGGGAACATGCAAATAAAGCCTGGGCTATTTAAATCCCGGGCTTCATTTACAACTCCGGTTGCCTGCTTTGCCTACCTAGCTCAAATTAACGAGCTAATGTAGACATACCCTTATTGACTAATTGAGTAGTCGATGGAAATTCCACCAACTACTGGATTAGCTGATTAAGCGCAATTTAACATCCCTCGGTTGAGCTACCACATATGTTTTAGAAAGACATCCAATCTTTATGGCTTGTGTGTAGTTCAACGCATTAAATTCCAAGCAGGTTGCTGAAGTTTCTTTTTTTCATCATGATTGGCAATTTGACCAGCCTTATACAGTAATGGATCTTTACCATTCCTCTGATTTCTTTTGTTCCCGATATATTTAAACATTTCCTAATTATCCTTTATGTTACTGGTTATAGATTTTTTCCCCCAATTTTAGCTTCTCCTATCAACTGTTTGCTTTTTCATAACTCGCATCCTCCCTTTTTTCCCATTTGCTTTATATTTTTTTCTTGTGGTGTTTATGACAAAAACTAAAACATAGGACATAAACTTTGAGTCCTATTTATAGTACTTTAGGTTGGTTTAATGGAAAAATGGGTTGATACAGAGTAAATTGGAGTTCAAAATAACCCTTTCTCGGGCAATTTTTCTCTCGAAAGCCTCACCTTTTTCAGCCTCCTTCCACTAACTTCTGATTTTAAATGTCTGGATTGTTAGACATGTGCTCAGGAAACCTTACCTGTCACTAAACATAGATTTTGTTTGTGTTAATTATAGATATGAATGGAGCTAGTTAATCCCTGTTGTAAGATTCCAGTGGAGCCAAAGAAAGTAAACAAGTAACTAATTTGGGTCAATCTTTCTACTTGACAGTCCCTAGGAATCTACCGTTTCAACATTTCCTGGGAACAGAAACACAAGTTAGAACAGTGATAGAAATGTAGCCGTGTTAGTCTGGTGTAGCTGAAACGAAATACAGGACTATGTAGCACTTTAAAGACTAACAAGATGGTTTATTAGATGATGAGCTTTCGTGGGCCAGACCCACTTCCTCAGATCAAATAGTGGATCTGAGGAAGTGGGTCTGGCCCACGAAAGCTCATCATCTAATAAATCATCTTGTTAGTCTTTAAAGTGCTACACAGTCCTGTATTTTGTTACAAGTTAAAACACTCATTAATTTTGGCTTCATTCAGCTTTCCCTTCGAACAAATTAAAAACATAGTTGATAAGTGGCAAAGTTGGTGCATGGGAGTGAAGGACACGTTAGCTCATTATGCCTACACAGGGGGATGTCACACTGGTCTGACCAGTTCCAAGGACAGTTGGGCTGCCATAGAAAGGGATGCAGAGCTGCTCTTCAGGAGCTCCATGGATTAGACCTATACTGCTGTTGAAGGAATTGGGGCTCTCAAATAAAAGAAGTCCCTTGCCTTAGAATCATAGAATCCCAGGGCTGGAAGAGACCTCAGGAGTCATCGAGTGCAGCCCCCTGCCCAAAAGCAGGACCAATCCCAACTCAATCATCCCAACCAGGTCTGTGTCAAATCAGGACTTAAAAACCTCTAGGGATGGAGATTCCACCATCTCCCTAGTTAGCCCATTCCAGTGCTTCCCCATTCTCTTAGGGAAAGAGTTTTTCCTAATATCCAACCTACACCTCCCCCACTGCACCTTGAGACCATCACTCCTCGTTCTGCCATCGTCACCACTGTGAACAGCCTCTCTCCATCCTCTTTGGAACCTCCCTTCAGATAGTTAAAGGCTGCTATCAAATCCCCCGTCATTCTTCTGCAGACTAAACAAGCCCAACTCCCTCAGCCTCTCCTAAGTCATGTGCTCCAGCCTCCTAATAATTTTTGTTGCCCTCCACTGGACCCTCTCCAATGCGTCCACATCCTTCCTGTAGTGGGGGGCCCAGAACTGGACACAATACTCCAGACGTGGCCTCACCACATCCCAATAAAGGGGAATAATCACTTCCCTAGATCTGCTGGCAATGTTCCTCCTAATGCACCCTAATATGCCATTAGCCTTCTTGGCTACAAGGGCACACTGTTGACTCATATCCAGCTTCTCATCCACTGTAACCCCCAGGTCCTTTTCTGCAGAACTGCTACTTAGCCAGTCGGTCCCAGCCTATAACAATTCTTGGGATTCTTCCATTCAAGTGCAGGACTCTGCACTTGTCCTTGTTGAACCTCATCAGATTTCTTTTGGCCCAATCCTCCAATATGTCTTGGACACTCTGCACCATATACCCTACCGTCCAATGTATCTACCTTTCCCCCTAGCTTAGTGACATAGGCAAACTTGCTGAGGGTGCAATCCATCCCCTCATCCAGTCATTAATAAAGATGTTGAACAAAACCGACCGTAGAACCGGTCTTTGAGGTACTCTGCTTGAAACTGACCGCCAGTCCGACATCGAGCTGTTGATCACTACCCATTGAGCCCAACAGTCTAGCCCAATTTCTATCCATCTTACA
Organism: Pelodiscus sinensis; assembly: GCF_052426305.1. Taxonomy (NCBI): domain Eukaryota; kingdom Metazoa; phylum Chordata; order Testudines; family Trionychidae; genus Pelodiscus; species Pelodiscus sinensis. The sequence goes on along the minus strand of NC_143069.1, from coordinate 21,580,153 downwards.
GTCCATTAATCCAATCCATACTTCCTTAACTTGCTGGCAAGAATAAGTCCAGGTATATCACATCCACTGAATTCCCCATGTCCACAGAGCCAGTTACCTCGTCATAGAAAGCAATCAGGTTGGTCAAGCATGACTTGCCCTTGGTGAATCCATGCTGACTGCTCCTGATCCCTTTCCTTATTCTAAGTGCTTCAAAATGGATTCCTTGAGGATCCCCTCCATGATTTTTCCGGGGAGTGAGGTGAGGCTGACCGGTCTGTAGTTCTGTGGATTGTCCTAAGGAACATCTTGGTACCATTTACCTCCCACAAATAAAGTACATACCGACCTATGTTCAGGACCAGGTCAAAGTTGACAGCATAACAGATAGTAAGTTGACAGTATGAAGACTAGGAAGTAAGCCCCCTTCTGCAAGGTAAGGGACGGTAACCAGGTAACAGGGGGTAGCAACCTGATACGTCAGGAATGTATAAAAGTTCACCTCAAATGGTGTTCACCAGCTGACTGTGTGGGGGCACTGGATGGTGCTCAGTGGGTGTTAGGACATTGCCACGGCTTCCATAAAGTGTAGCGGCGCAGCGCTGAGTCTGTTCGCTGGCAACTATTATTGCATGTTGTTACGCAAAAAATCTGCTTGGGCGATTTCGAATCTTATCTGGTTTGTGGTCTCTGGGGACTCTGGGCACGGAGACCACATCCAGCGATAGTGACTCGGCTCTGCAACTTTAGCGAAGAGCCAGGTGGCTTGTACCTCATGCAGTAGAGAAGGCTCCAGACTTACAAACCAGGTAACAGAACTTTTGCGTTCTCCTCCAGCAGCAGGCGCTCCGACACAGCTGGACTGAGTACAACACCTGCAAATAACCCAGTTAGTTAATGCAAGCATAAAGAGAGGCAGCCTGGCCAGATGTAACCATTCATTAACTTCCAGGCCAGAGAGGGCCATTGTGATCTTCAGTCTAGCCTGGCATCCTATGAGGTGCACACAGGCCCTTCTCTTCCACTTGTTTAAACAGAGGCACCCTGGGGCACCTTAAAGACTAACACGTGTATTTGGGCATCCGCTTCCAGGGGTAAAAAACACTTGGACCTGCTTTTCCTCCGCAACAGCTGATGCCCAAATAAATCTTCAAGGTGCCACAGGACTCCTTGTTAGTAATGACTGTTGGGGTTGCCCCTCTAAGGCTATGTCTACACTGCAGGCTTTTTGCACAAGAACAGCTGTTCTTGCGCAAAAACTTGCAGAGTGTCTACACTGCGTGCGTGTTTTTGCACAAGTATTACAGTACAGCATCAGAAAACAGGGCTTCTTCTGGAAGAGTTATTCCTCTCCCCACGAGGAATAAGCCCTCTTGCACAAGAGCTCTTCCAGAAGGCGGCAGTGTAGACAGGCAACATGAATTTCTTGCGCAAAAAACCCCTACGGCTAAAATGGCCATCAGAGCTTTCTTGTGCAAGAGAGTGTCGACACTGCCATGGATGCTCTTGTGCAAAAGCACATCTCTTCTGCAAAAGCACATGGCAGTGTGGACGCGCTCGTATGGAAGACCTTTTGCACAAGAACTCTTCTGCAAAACAGTTCTTGTGCAAGAAGCCTGCAGTGTAGACAGAGCCCACGAGTTTCAGAGGGGTAGCTGAGTGAGTCTGTAACAGGAAAAACTTAAAACACAACATATAGTCACCTTAAAGATTAACAAACCGTGTCAATGGGATCATGAGCTTTCCTGGGCATAGCCCACTTCTTCAGACGACTGGAGTGTTGTATGTCCAGAACCAAAATGAACAGGGGAGGAAAAAATGGGAGGGGCGAAAAAAGGAGGCAGGGGGTATGTAAATATCACAGGGAAAACCCAGCTGGTATGTAACAGGCACCACTGATAAGAGTTGTTGGGAATTTCCCAGGAACCGATCGGGGTTTCTTAGGAACAAGTTTAAAAAGGGGTGAGAATCGGGGTGAACTGGGTGGATGCCTGGGTGAGGGTTGGGTCGAACAACGCAGGGAGGGAAAAGCAGGAGCGTGGGGCGTGAGGGCAGGTGAGCGCTGCGGTGAAAGCCACGTGCGCAGGCCGGGCCGGGCCCCTCTCTCCTCCAGCTGACTTGCAACTTCCACTGCCGGCCCACGTGGCCCTCGAAGGGCGGAGCTTCCCCTTTCCTGCGCCCGCCCCTGGGGCCCTCCAGCCAATGGGAAGCGAGGGCTAATGTTGCTGGTGTTTCAACATTCGGAGCCGGCTGGCACAGCTGCTGCCGCGGGCCCGGGAGCTGCGAGCAGGCAGGAGGCGGAGGTGAGGGGCGGGGGGCGGTGACTCCTGGCCCCCCAGCGCAGGGGGGTCCAGGTCCGGGTCCGTCCGGGGTTACCAGGCCGCGCACTCCCCTCGCTCTTGGAGGCGACGCTGGTGCCAGTGTCTGCTTCAATGCGACCCTACAATAACAAGCCCCAATCGGCCGAGTCGCTGCTTGTTTCACCTCGTGTCCCCCTGCGCTGCAGAAATCCTGCCTCTGCTGGGCCAGCCCCGAGACACGGGGTTGCCCCTGGATTGTAAGCAAGCTGCCCCCTTCTCCCCCATGCTCCCCATTCCCTGAGTATCAGTCCTGCCCCCGCAGCCTGCACAAATCTTCATCCTTTAGGACCAAATAGGAAGGGGAGGGGGCGAGGGATTATTTTCTTTATTCCCACCCCCCCTAACGGAAGGAGCTGTTCTCTGTGTCTGTGTTTACAAACCAAGGAACGTGTTTCTCCCTGGTTTGGGTTGGGTTTTTTTTTTGCCTGTTTCTTGACAAGATTGATTGAAATGTTGGTCTGACTAGAGTAGTCCCCAAGTTTAGCGCCCTGCCCTGAAGCAGGACGAAGTCAACCAAGACCTACGGGTTTGTTTAACCCTGTCTAATTCTTTCTTCCCACCCATGCTTCCCCAGATGGGATCAGACAGGCTGTACACAGCGGGTGTTTAAGTCTCAGCTTGACAAAGCCCTGGCCGGGTTGATTTAGTTGGGATTGGTCCTGCCTAGAGCAGGGGGCTGGATTTGATGACCTTCTGAGGTCTCTTCCAGCTCTATGATTCTATGATTCCCTCCCCTTTCCTTCGCCATCATTAATATCCTTTTGCAGTGAGTTCCAGAGGTTGATTATACACTTCAAAATACGGCCGTTTTAACTAGAGCTGGAAGGAAGTTTTCAGAGGGGGTGTTTTTCCATTGGAAAACACTGATTTTAGTGACCTTTTGTTTGGAAGGGGAAAACTCCACCATTTCAGAACATTAAAATGTAGTTTTCCTTTCCTGAAATGACTCTTTGTTTGTTCTCTTTAAAGTTTATCTTCTGTAATCCACCGTAATACATTTAAAAATAGTTAAAATCTAAACAAAATGTGAATTTATTTGCAGAACTGTGTGTGATCAGGAAAAAAAAGTCAAAATCCTGGAATTTCTAGTCCCAATTCAACCCTACTTTTAGCCACCTTGGTGCCAGGGATGTAAAATCTCATTTAATTAGCTAACCAGTTAAACAATACGTTGAACCAGTTAACCGATTAAATGGGACACGTAGAACGTGTTAAAGATGGACTTGGAGCAGCCCCAACACCTACCCCCGTGGCACACTGCTGTGACTGCTGAGCAACCCTACCCGTGGTGTGCCAGAGTGCCCTGTGCCTATGGCTGGTGGAGGGCTGCTCCAGCCCCCACTGGTTAACCATAACCGGCTTACTGGTTAACCATTCACTTCCGAACTTGGTGTCCCCACTGCTAACATTAGGACAGTGGTCCCCAACACGGTGCCCGCATTTGTATGCGCCCGCCAATTGCTCAGGGCTGGCCTGGCCCCAGGCACGTGGCGCATGTGCGGTGCCGGAGCTGGCCCCGGGCGCATGGTGCACAGTGAGCGCTGGCCCCGGGGGCGCCGCGGATTGGCTGCCACGCTTTGGCCACGTGGTGCATGGGGGGAGCGCAGGCCCCGGGCGCGCGGCACTTGCAGGGTGCGCCGGCCCCGGGCACGCGGTGCTTGGGGGGAGAGCGCCGGTCCCGGGCGCGCGGCGCTTGGCGGGGGGCCCGGCCCTGGGCGCGCGGTGCTTGTGGGGGGGGGGCGGCCCTGGGAATGTGGCTATGGGGGGCCCCCGCCCGGCAATGTGGCTATGGGGGGGTCCCCGCCCCCAGGTGCACAATGGGGGTCCCCGCGCCAGGGCGCCCTGCGGGCAAACGGCCACGCCCCTTGGCGCCGGGAAACCTCAAATGGTTGGGGACCACTGAATTAGGAGAAGCCGTTGGCTGCCTGCCCCGCCCTGCCCCATTCCTTCTTTTACATTCCCCTGCTCCCATGGGGGTCACGCTGCCCCCCTTTGAGAGCTGATGCTGAAAAGTGCTGGGAAAGCTCGGGGCGATTATCTGCCTGACCCCGGTGAATAGGAGCTGGCAAAGGCCCTGAAGTGTGACAGACCCTGGAGCTGTGACCGGCCCTTTCACCCAGCAGGATGTGCCGATTGCCCCAGGGGACCAAGGGATGGTGGGCGTGGCACTTCAAGCACACCTTGATTTTCTTCTGTCAGGGCTGGGGCATCGGACCGTCCAGGCTGGGTTCCTGTGATTTCCCGCGCGTGCTGGGCGGATGGTTTCCTGTCCAGTGCAGATCGCTGCTGGTGCGGGACCTCTGCATATAAATGCTGGGTAAGTCCTGGTGGGTTTTTAATGGGCACTGCCATGTGGGTTGGTAACTCAGGGTGCCCCTGTATAAAACTATGGGACACCAACATCTTGAATACTGTGTACAGATGTGGTCTCCTCACCTCAAAACAGATATTTTGGCCTTGGAAAGGGTTCAGAAAAGGGCAACTAACATGATTAGGGGTTTGAAACGGGTCCCATATGAAGAGAGGTTAAAGCGATGGGACTTTTCAGTTTAGAAAAGAGGAGATTGAGGGGGGATATGATAGAGGTCTATAAAAACATGAGTGGTGTGGAGAGGGTGAATCAAGAAAAGTGATTTATTAGTTCCCATAATAGAAGAACTAGAGGACACCAAATGAAGTTAATGGGTAGCAGGTTTAAAACTAATAAAAGAAAGTTCTTCTTCACACAGCGTGTAGTCAACCTGTGGAACTCCTTGCCAGAGGAGACTGTGAAGGCTAGAACTATAACAGGATTTAAAGAGAAGCTAGATAATTTCACGGAGGTTAGGTCCATAAAAGGCCATTAGCCAGGAGATAGAAATAGTGTCCCTGGCCTCTGTTTGTGGAAGGCTGGAGAAGGATGGCAGGAGACAAATCGCTTGATCATTGTCTTTGGTCAACCCTCTTTGGGGCACCTGGTGCTGGCCACTGTCAGCAGACAGGCTACCCAGTACTGCCGTTCTTATGTTAGGGTTCTTGGTTGGGGCACAGGGCAGAGCCCATCGGTTCAGAGCTGCTAAGAGCAGAGTTATTTGCACTTACCTCCCAGCCAGACTCCCTCGTATCCCCTAACGCAGGGCTGGGGGGATCCTTTTTTGGGTCGGGGGCCACAGAGAAATCCGTCGGGCCTTGTAGGAGTTGGGCGGCAGGAGTGGAGCTTAGTGCCTACGGGGCCAAGGGAAACAGAGAGGGCACCATGTCCACAGGGCCGGGGTGCCATTTTCCCTAGGGCCTCCGGGAGGGCGGGTGGAACGAGTGTGTCTATGGTCTAGGAGCCAGGGCCCACCAAAGAGGAATCCGACCCAGGCTCTGGTACATCTCTGCAGCGCTGCCGGCCGGTTCCCCCACCTCTTGGTCCTCAACCCAACTAGACCCGCTTCCCGACGGCTGGTTGCCCCCCGGCCAGCCCCGCTCCCTCCAGCCCCCTCCCAGCCAGCCCTGCTTCCCGGCGGCCGGTTCCCCCCCACCCCCTCTCTTCCAGCCAATCCCGCCCCCCCCCCTCCCCCCGGCCCCTGCTGATCGGTATTTTTTTTAAACCATCTGGTAACCCTAGCAGGTGGGGGTGAAAAGTGCATGGAAATGCCCGCACAGGCGCATCTGCGAATGAGATGCTGCTCTAACATCTCCGCCTCTGTTCACTTCCAGCCCCTGCCTCGTGGCGCTGGCCCCCCCGTGGCCTGGGAGGGCTCCCCAGGCGCACCATGGCCCGGCATAGCAAGCTGCAGAAGCACGTCCTGAGCCTATACAGGCAGTTCCTGCGCACCGGCCGGGAGAAGCCGGGATTCCTGCCTCGCATCCAGGCCGAGTTCCGGAAGAACGCCAGCATCCCCCGGGCCGACGTGATGCACATCGAGTATCTGCTCCGCCGTGGCCAGAGGCAGCTGGCGCAGCTCCGAGACGCGAACACCAAACAGATGGGCACCTTTGTCCAAGCCAAACCGGAGGAGCAGTGACCCCTGCTGGTTGGCGCAAGCGTCTGTCTTGTACTGGGACGGTTGGGGGTGAATTCACAGATCAGCCTTCCTGGTTCTCACATCCCTGTGCACCCCTCGTGTCCAAACACAGGTGCCTGGCTTGGCATTTGCTGAGCTAAGGTGTCTTTATTGGCAGCCAAGCTTTTAAACAGTTCAGGTGTGGATGGGTGATCTGGAGGAGATGCTCTTGTTTCCAGGACCTGGTACACAATTCATTCTACCCCTGCTGGCTCCTCTCTTCGGGTATGTCTACACTACAGCGCTAGTTCGAACTAAGCTAATTCGAACTAACGCGTCTAGAACTAAAAACTAGTATTGCTAATTCGAACTAGCAAGTCCACATTGAGTGGACTCTGAACAGGGCTTAAGGATGGCCGGAAGCAGTGCCAGCAGGGCATCAGAGGAGGACTTAGAGCGTGGAGATGCAGTCTCAGGCTAGCCGAGGGCTGCGCTTAAAGGGTCCCGACCCCCACCCCGGACAGACAGTTCTAAGGGGTGCCCCGCTTGAAAACCAGTCCTGGCTTGGAGTGCCCGGAGTACCCACACTGGGCACATCACACCACTCAGCCATCAGCCCGGCTGCACTTGCCACAGGCTGCCATCTGGGGAGAGGGGGTAATCGGGGGGCTGCAGGAGAGCTTCCACCCCCAGAAGCCTGCAGAGCCAGCCCAGTCCTCCCCATCGGGGGCTCGTACCCCATTCCTCCCTCACCTCCTTCCACTTACCCTTCCCTAGCCCCCCTTCTTATTGATGTACAAAATAAAGATAATGTTTCTTCCAACATTGACTCTGTCTTTATTGAACAAAAGTGGGGGAGACTGGGAAAAGGAGGTGGGAGAGGGGAAGATTAAGGCTGGGAGAGGGGAGGGCAACTAACATGATCAGGGGTTGGGAACAGGTCCCAGATGAAGAGAGGCTACAGAGACTGGGACTGTTCAGCTTAGAAAAGAGGAGATGGAGGGGGGACAGGATAGAGGTCTCTAAAAGCAGGGGTTGGGTGGAGAGGGTGCATTCAGAAAAGTTCTTCCTGAGTTCCCATAAAGAAGGACTAGAGGACACCAAAGGAAAGGACTGGGTAGCAGGCTTGAAACTAGTAAGAGAAAGTTGTTCTTCTTGACAAAGCAAATAGTTAACCGGTGGAACTCCTTGCTGCAGGAGGCTGTGAAGGCTACAACTAGAACAGAGTTTAAAGGGAAGTGAGATCAAGTCATGGAGGTTGGGTCCATGGAGTAGTCTTAGCCAGGGGGTAGGAGTGGTGTCCCTGCCCAAAGTTTGTGCAAGGCTGGAGAGGGATGGCACGAGACAAATGGCTTGGTCACTGTCTTTGGTCCATCCCCTCCACGGTCCCTAGGGTTGGCCGCTGTCGGCAGACAGGCTACTGGGCTAGATGGACCTTTGGTCTGACCCAGGACGGCCATTGTAAGCTCAGGGCTCAGGGTCGGGGGTCTCAGTGGACCCCCTTGATTTTCATGCAAACCTGCTCCTGGGTGGCCAGGCTGGCAGCTCTCCTGCCCTAGATAGCCACTTTCCTGTGCCTAGTGCGGAGATCGTGGACGAGGTCCACGATGTCCGCACTAGCCCAGGAATGTACCCGCCTCTTGCGGTCCTGGGCAAGCTTCCGGGAGCCGCCAGCCTGGTCCCGGGAAGAGGGGGTGGGCTGGGGGACATCGGGTGGGTGGCTCTGTGCCGTGCCAGGTGCAGGGTCTGCTGGCTGGGTGCTAGCAGGCTTGCACCTGGCACGGGCACCGTAGCCAGCCCGTGCCCCTTTAAGGGGTCCGGGGCCGGGAGGGGGGCATAGAGTTTCCCTGGTGTTGGCCAGAGTGGCCACCAGGGAAACCTGGGGAGGGCTAGCCTCCCACTCGTTCGAATTAAGGGGCTACACAGCCCTTAATTCGAACTAGTAAGTTCGAACTAGGCTTAAGCGTCGTAAAATGAGGTTTTCCTAGTTCGAACTAAGCGCTCCGCTAGTTCGATTCAAATTCGAACTAGCGGAGCGCTAGTGTAGCGGCTATGAATGTTAGTTCGAACTAACGTCCGTTAGTTCGAACTAACATTGTAGTGTAGACATACCCTTCCATCCTTAGCCAAAGAGGAACAAGCCAGTTAGCCCAGGGAAATAAAAGAAAGGGAGAGCGGTGACGGAAAACCCTGTGTCTGTCATTTTTTCAAATGATCTATCTTGCCTAAAAGCCTGTCAGGGATTGGGCTCTGTTGCAGGAGGTGCTGGCGAAACACTCCGTGGATTTGGGTGCTACAATTCCTGAGTGTCGTCCACCTTCCTGCCCCCTCCCCCCACCGAAGCGCTTTGGAAGGCTCACAAAGGACAGAGACCTGCCTTTTGAAAATCCGACTCCCCACCGGTGTCTCAAGACAGGCGGCTCTCTCTCGCCAAAAACGGAGGCAGCAGCGTGGGATGACAGGCAGCCAGGTCGCAAGGGGAGGTGCTTTTTAGACCAGTTCCCTCCTGGCACTCCGTACTGCTGCCTCTGTATCAGAGGCAGCAGCACAAGCTGGCAGCAGCCCTTGCCTGGGGGCTGGGTCTGAGCTTCTGGACCTGGTGCAAACTGGAACTGAGCGAGGCTGCCTGCCTGCCTGGCTCCTAACACACTGTAAATGCAGAGCCGCAGAGGGGGTAGGTCCCGCACCCAGCGCGAGCCAGGACTGAGACAGCTGGCCCCTGGGGACTATCGAAAAGTCAAGTAACCGATAAGAAATCATGAGGTTAATTGACTACTCAGTGAATATCTAACGTCCCTAATCCCTTTTCATAGTTCCCCTCTGGACTCTCTCCCCTAAAGCATGGCCCTGAGATCTGGACACAGTGCTCCAGCTGAGGCCTCCTCCGTGCCAAATAGCTAGGAGAGTGACCTCCCATGTCTGCCGTACGTCTCCTACCACGCCCCAGGGCTATGCCCTCTTACTGAAGGGCTTTGTGTCTGAGATCGCTTCTCTCCTAGGCTACGTCTACACAACGAGTTTTTTTGGCAACAAATATGCTAACGAGGGACTCTATGACACGCAATGTCATTTGCATATTTACTTCCGATCCGTTTTTGTGCTCGGGGTTTGTGCGCAAAACCAAGCCCTGTGGATGTTTACTTTTTGTGCAAAAAACCCCCTTTTCCCACAAGATCCCTATGCCTGCAAAAAGGCCGACCGATCTTGTGCAAAAAGGGGCTTTTGCCTAAAAAGAAAACATCCACATGGCTTGTTTTTGCGTGTTCTTGCGAAAAAACTTGTGGCGCGTCTACACTCTACGTGTGTTCTTGCAGAAGTAAATTTGCAGTAAAGCATCAGAGAACAGGGCTCCTTGCACAGGAGTTATTCCTCTCCCGACGATGACTAAGCCCCCTTTGTGCAAGAGCTGTTGTGCAAGAAGGCAGCGTGGACGGGCACCAGGGGCTTCTTGAGCAAGACACTTTTATGGCTAAAATGACCATCAGAGCTTTCTTGCACAAAGGAGCGTTCACACTGCCATGGACGCTCTTGTGCAAAAGCCTATGGCAGGGTGGAGGCACTCTTGCACGAGACCTTTTGCGCAAGAACTCCGGCGTGAAACAGCTCTCGTGCAAGAAGCCTGCAGTGTAGGGCAGGGAGCAGCCTATGAGGGAGGGGGAGGGACCCCTAGTAATGGCTCAAACTTCCCAGGGGGGTGGCCAGAGGCAGGACATTTGCCTGGCAGGGTGAGGGGGGGGCGGTGACCTCACAGGGGCTTTGGGCAGCCCTCAGCATATAAGGCAAAGGGCAGGTGGGGAGGTGATGACCTCACAGAGGGACCCACATCTCAGGCTGATAAAAGCGGGGGGTCTCCTCCTCACGGTTCATTCGCGTTCTGTGAGTTCCACATCCCGACACCTTTGTGACGAAGGTAAGAGCCCCCAGGGGTTGGATCCCGCCCGGGGCCGGCTGGGTTCCAGGCAGGCCCAGCCCTCGGTCAAGGGCCAGAAGGTGATTCCTCACCTGGGCTGCGTTCTTAGCGCCACTGGGGCTTTCTCCTGGTTGGTTTCCCTTTTCCTCCATCCCCCCACATTTCTGCTCTGTTCTTGCCTCCTCTGTGACCTTCCCTTGCTGCCTCCCCCAGCTTGGGACCCAACAGACTAGCTGAAGGACGGGGGGTGGTTTGCAGGAGCCGTGGGGTGGGGGATGCAGCCCCCATTGTGGGGACTGGGGAGGTGGGGCTGGAACAAGTCTATGCCGGTGTCTTTGGGGAGAACGCTCCACCCCCCACACCTTAGATTCTCCCCTGATTGGCCAAGAAGGGGCTGTTGATGGGCAGGAGACTCGTGGAATGAGGAGTAACGGTAGTTTGATCTAGGAAGCCTAGTTCGAACTACCTAGTTCGTGCCCCGTGTAGCCGCGCTGCACGGGGTTCGAACGAGCGGGGTTTTAAAAATGGCGGCTCCCCGCTTATGCAAATGAAGCCCGGGAAATTCAAATCCCGGGCTTCATTTGCAAGTGCGGTATGCCTACATTACCCTCCTAGTTCGAACTAGCGGGGTAGTGTAGACATACCCTCAGGTCCTTGCAGTGCCTGTGCAAGACCGAACCGATAAGCAAGGGGCCATTTGGGGGCTGGGGGCAGTCGCTCTGGGGAGCTGGAACCCCTGGATTTCGCTCTGCAGGCTGCGCCCCAAGCTCCCCTTTGCTCCCCTCATTTGCAGCATGGCCAAACGTTTTCGGCTGTGGTTCAAGAAAGCCCTGAAGATGGCCCCAGGGCCGGTGGGGAGCAGCTTCTCCGTCCCCGCGGGCGGGGAAGCTGGATCCCACCAGCTCGGGGCGACTCGCCCACCGGCCAGGCCCCCCCGGACCTGGCTCCAGAGGCGGCTGGGCAGGCGGGACCCAGCCCAGCGGGGGAGCCGGGTAGGGTGGCTCCGGGGCCTCCTCTGTGGAGAGAAACACCTGCCCCGGGAGCCCAGCCCCCATTACCACCAGGGGGCATCGCCCTGCCCAGCCCCCGGGGACCTGCCAGTCTCCGGGAGCCCCCAGCCCGTCGCTCCCCGCACCAGCCCCTGCAGCTGTGGGTCCAGGTCCGTCAGCAGCAGCGCCTGGGCCTCCAGCTGCAGCCGGGCCACCTCGCGCAGCCGCTCAGACCCAGGTGAGGGGCCGTGAACACGCTGGGCCCAGGGGCTCACCCAGTACCCGGGGGGAGGGGCAGCCCCAGTGTCTGCCCCGCAGCCAGGGCAATGGATGGGGGCGGGTGCTGCTTGGCTCTCTTGTTCCTGGTGGGGGCTCTGCTGAGGGCGTTGGCAGATGTGAGGGTGGCAGGGGGATGGGTCCCTGCGAGGGGCGTGTGGGGCCCAACCTGCCCTGGGTCCCTGACATGGGGGCGCGTGACCCCTGCTGGCCGCTGGAGTCACCCTGGTCCCTTCCCTCCCGCACAGAGCCCCCCTGCGCCTCGGCGGAGCTCTGCCAGGAGCGGATGGACTCCCGGGTGGAGGAAGGGGCCATCTACGACATCGAAGAGCAGCTCCACACCCGGGACACGGTAGGAACCTTCTCCACACGGGGGGGACCCGAGATTGTCCGGCCCCTTCCCAGCACGTCCCCCCCTCCGGGAGGGGCTTGTCCCTGGGGATCCCCCTGGGGCCCCTTCTCCTGCATGACCTGGGCCCCCCAAGCTGGGGGCTCTTGTCATGCACCAGCTGGGCCCCCACAAGCCTGAGGCAGCAGTTGGGGGGGAGTGCGGGTGCTTGGACAACCGGCAGCTCCCACCTCCACTCCTGGGAGGCCTGAGCCCTGCAGCTGTCCGTGGGGGGCAGGCAGGCCCCAGGCTCACAGACTCTCTCTGGGGTGCAGAGCCCAGCCGCCCTGCAGCGGTTTCTCTTGGCCATCCCCCTCGCCTGCCTCGCCGCCCTCCAAAGGGGCGAGGACACCCTGGCGCCGCGCTGCTGCAAGGACACCATGATGGCCAGGATCGTTGTAAGCGAGTCGCGGCAGCCGGGAGGAGGGGAGGGGATACGTGGGGTGGACGCGGGTCTGCCTGGGCCATGGCGGCGGGTGGGGGTGCTGGAAACGGGATGGGTGGAGCCAGGAGGGCTGGAGGTGGACATGGGGAGGGCGGGTGGGGATGCTGGAGGAGGGAGGGACACAGAAATGGGTCAGGTCTGGGGTGCCGGACAGGAAGGGGGATTCGGGACAGGGAGGGGTCTCCCCGGGCCATGGGGGGCTGGAAGGGAGCCGAGCGGGCTGCTGGGGATGCGCCTGGGGAGCAGGGATGAGGAGGTTCAGAGGCTGGTCACCAGGGCAGGGAGGGGCAGGAGACGGCCTGGGGACAAGGATTGAGCTGGTCCCGGTTTGGGAGGGGGGTGCTGGGAGGGGCCCTGTGTCGGGCAGGGGGGCTACAGGGCAGCGGGAGGCAGTGGGGTTGGATCCTGCTGGGTGGGGGCGCTGGCCGTGTGAGCGTCTCTTGGGGGCCCAGCCTCACACGCCCCTTTGTCCCCTTGGGTCTCCCAGGAGATCATGGAGGACTCGCCCCCCCCGCTGGTCTTGGCCGACTGCCTCAACGCCGCCTGCAGCCTCAGGTACCGACCCCCCCCCCCCGCCGACTCCCCCCAGAGCAGATCCCCTGGCCAGGGAGTGGGAAAGTCTCCTGCTGCTGAATTAACAGTCTCTGCCCCTCTCTCCTGCCAGCACCTTGCAGCCTCCCCTGCGGGCCCAGCTCCTGAGCCCCCTGCTGACGGCGGCCGTGGGACAGACAGTGTCTGGGGACTGGCAGCAGGAGCCCATCCACACTCAGGTACGTCCCTCCGGGCCCTGCTCCCGGGCTGGGCTGGAGCTCCAGAGAGGAGTGGGGGGGGGGGGGGTTGGCAGAGGGAGGGAAGAAGCTGCAGGTTTGGATCCTTCCCTCCAGGGTTCCCGTTGCTCTCCCGGGGGGCCCGTCCCTTCCATGCCCAGCCTGGGCTCCTCCCTGCTCTGCGAGGCGGCTCAGACCCTGCTCAAGGCTGCACCCCGGAGCCAGCGGGTGGCCTGGATTCCCCAACCCCTCTCTGACCCAGGGCTCCCCCTTGTCTTGCAGCAGTTCATCCGGGCCCTTCCCTACGACCTCCAGGCCCTACTGGCGAGCCTCCTCACCGAGTCCCCAGACACCGCCCGGCTGCAGCTCATAATGGAGGTGAGCCCCGTGGGGAGGACGGGGCCATTGTCCCTGCTTCCTCGGGGGGCCGAGAGAGAAGCAGTGTCAGTGGCTGGGGGGGGGCACAGTCCGAGAGGAGCCCCAGGCTCTGCCCAGAACCGGCACCTCCCTACGGGTCCTGACCTGCCTCTTTCCCCCCCAGCACCTGAGCCCGTGGCTGGAGTCCCGCCTGCCCCAGGAGCGAGCCAGGGCCCTTGGCAGCATCACGGCACTGCTGGGAGTCGCCACCACCCTCCCGGGGTTTGACGTAAGTGACCTCGGAGCCGGGGGGCCTGGGGCTGCAGGGCGCGGGGCTGGGAGCGTCCCCGGGAGGCAGAGGCAGGGCCGGGAATGGGCCGGGAATGGGCCGCGTTCTCCTTTCCCCGGGGAGGGGCGACCCTGGGCCCTTCAGGGGGGCTCTTGAGGGACTGGGCCTGGGGACTGGGGAGTGGCCGTCAGTGGATCCCCTTGTTCCACCCCCGGAGTGACCCTTCAGTCGGGGCCATTGCTCAGGGTTGTCTCCTCGCAAGGCCGGCCCCGCCCCGCCCCCGTCCCGGGAGGTGTCTCTGTCCGTCCCCCGAGCTCAGACCCGCCTCGGCGGCCGTTTGCATGGGACGTGCAGCCCCAGGATGCTGAGGGACCCCCCCTCTTCTCTCCCCTCAGAACTCCGCCGACTGGCCGAGGATGGGTCACCACGTGGCCCAGCTGGGCCTTTTTATTTCGGACCCTTCCGAAGACGTCAGCCGGCTGGCCCGGGAGGGGGTGCACAGCCTGTATCAACTCCTCCTGCACCACAGGGGTAAGGAACCCAGCCGGGACCTGGGCCCCAGGGACACCCTGAGGGTGCCGGCGGCGGGGGGAGGGGACCCAGCCCTTTTCCCCCAGACTGGCCCAAGGGGGGATGCGTCCCTCTGTCTTCCCCTTCTGCCCCCTGTGCCCCTCCATTTGCCCAGGGATGCCTGCAGGGACCCATGGGAGGGGAAGGGCTCAGACCTGCCAGCAGAATGACCCTGTTGTGTCTCTTGCAGGCCTCAACATCCACCAGGCAGAGGACCTGTGGTGCAGACACTACTACAAAGAAAGATGGGTCCTGGCTCACAGCAACAGCGTGAGGGTGGGAGAGGTAAGGACGCACTGCCAGGGCAGGGCAGGGCTCGGGGGTGGGGCTGGCTGGGGCCCTCGTGGGGGTAGGAGGGTCTTGGGGGCAGGAGGAAGCTGTGACCTGGGGCAGGGGTTGGGGTGCCGGGTGAGGAGAGCGTCTGGGTGCAGGGTCTGGAAGGGAGTTTGGGGGAGGAGGAAGCTGTTTTAGCCCCAGGAGTTGGGGCCGGGCTCTGGGCCGTCAGCTGAAACCTCCTGTGCTCTTGATTTCAGGTCTTTGGGCAGCTCTTCACAGCAGAGCAGGAGAACTGCTTTTTGGACAAGGCTCTGCTCGCTGCCCGCTCCCCCCTGCGGCGCCCCAGCCAGGCCGGGCTGGTCCTGGCCCACGCCCTGCATGGGCAGGCCCATCAGCTCCTGGAATACATGGTGAGCAGCCCGAGCAGATCAGGAGAGTGGGGCAGGGCCAGGGTCTCCTTCCCATCCCCTCAGGGAGTCCCCCGCCCCTTTCCTCAGGCTGCCCCCACCCCACGTCCCTGCTGGCAGAATCCCTCCTGCCCCTGCGAGCGTCCCTGGGGGTGGGGAGGCTCTGAACACAGAAACTGTCCTAGGAGGCGGGAGGGGGCCGAGGTGTCAGGAGCTCTGGGGGGGGGGGTCAGGAGCTCACCCTGCGGGCCTGACGGGGGGTGACCAGAGAGCAGGGGGAGGAGGGTGGAAATGCTGGGGGGGCCAGTTCCCCTGAGTCCCCAGGGATGAATGTGACGGATTCTGCTTCCCTTGCAGCAGGAAGACACCCAGTGAGAGCAGCAAGAGCTGAGGAGCCAGCAGCTGCGTCCCCCTCCCCCCAACCCTCCCAATTGTATTGAATTGTATTTACATTCTCATTAAACAATGTTTCAAAAAACATTTGGATCAGGCTTGGTCAATAATTTGTAATGGGGGGGCCATTTTGGCAACTGATCAAGGGCCACATTTCTACCGAGGGCTTTGGGGTCTGGGACGGGGCGGTTGGGTGCAGAAGGGAGCTTAGGGGTGGAGCCTGGGTGCAGGGGGGGGGTATGATCTGGGGCGGTGGATAGGGGTGCAGGGTCCAGGAGGGGGTATGGGCGCAGGAGAGGACTCTGGCCTGGGGGAGGGGCTCTAGAGGGGTGCAGGGTCAGGGAGGGAGCTGTGACCTGGGTGAAGGGGGAGCAGAAGGTTTGGGGGAGGGGGTGCGGGTGCCAGAGAGGAGTCTGGCCTGGGGGAGGGGTGTCGGGGGTGCAGGGTCAGGGAGGGAGCTGTGACCTGGGTGAAGGGGGAGCAGAAGGTTTGGGGGAGGGGGTGCGGGTGCCAGAGAGGAGTCTGGCCTGGGGGAGGGGTGTCGGGGGTGCAGGGTCAGGGAGGGAGCTGTGACCTGGGTGAAGGGGGAGCAGAAGGTTTGGGGGAGGGGGTGCGGGTGCCAGAGAGGAGTCTGGCCTGGGGGAGGGGTGTCGGGGGGTGCAGGGTCAGGGAGGGAGCTGTGATCTGAGGGAATGGGGGACGCAGGTTCAGGTGGTCGCCTGGGACAGGCAGTCGGGGAGGGGACGTGGGCGCCAGGGGCAGGCTCTGGCTGCGGAGGTGCCTACCTAGGCAGCTGCGTATGGGGGAGCCCGACTGTCACCTGAGGGGATGGGGGAGCTCAATTTTCAACTGCGGGGAATGGAGGAAATACTGTGGAGTGGAGGGAGCGAGATGGGGGGGGGCTGAATTGTTCCCGGAGGGGAGATCTCCCTGGCTTGGGGGGGGGGGGGGCGTTTCCAGCAAAGCCCTCACATAAGAGGGGGACAGACGGGGGGAGGGAGAGGACGGGGATGGGCAGGGCAGGTGGAAATGGGGAGGGGCAGGAGAAGGGAAGGGGGAGGAGATGGAGGAGAGCAGGGGATAGGAGTGGGGGCGGGGATGAGGAGCAGGACAGAGGCAGGGCAGTGGTGGTGATGGCTGAGCGATGAGAACAGCTCGCAGGGAGCTTAAAGCCAGCAGATGCTATTCGGCAGAGTTGCCATTTGCCCTGGCGGCTTTGCCAGAATAGCTGTGCCGGGGGGGGGGGGGGGGCTTTTGCCACACACCCAAGCCAAGCCAGCTGTGGCGGCAAAGCCTTGTGATGTAACCTAAGCCCTTGGCAAGGTCGGGATCAACCTGCTCTGACAATTTCTCGGACCGGCGGGTTGAGAAACAAGGATCGTGCAGGGAGATGGGGATGACTAGGAAGCGAATCCAGGTGTGGGGGGAATATCCTGGGTTGGAGGGTCAGTCGATACCCCCGCCTGCCACTGTCTGCCGGGGCTCTGCCCGCAAGATGGAACCAACAGCTGAGTTTGCTTTTCTGCCCCGGCGTGGGCACAAAAGGCCCAGAGCAGCCTCCTGCTATCTTGGAGGAAAGGGGCCAAAGTTCAGGAAGCAGGTGCCAGGCTGGGCTGGAATCGGCGAGCTCCGCTTTTGCTTTGCCCTTCCTGGAAGCTGGGCTGCAGGTGAGTGGCGGTTTCATCTCTGCTCTTGGGGTGTTTCTTGTGGGTTCCGAGTGTGGATCTGAGAGGGGCTGCGCAGGGGCTGTGTCATGAACGAGCTGTAAGCGTTACAGCCCCTTCTGCGCAGGCTGGCTCCAGCCTCCCGTCTGTCTCCAAGCCCTGGGGGAGAGGCGGGAGGCCAGCAGCATGGCCTAGTGGAGGGGGCAGGGGGTTGGGCGTAAGAACTCCCGGGTTCTAATCTAATGCCACCTAGTGACTAAGGCACAGAGTTGTGTGTTAGACCCTTGCTCCGCAATTCTGCGCTCACTCTCGCACTGGTGACCTTGGAGAGGCCTTTCAGGTCTCCCTTTCCCTGTCCGTCAAAGGCAGGCAAGTGCGATGTAATGCCCTGGAGCAAGTGCTTTGGGACGTGTCGCACAAGTGTGCCTGGCTTACAAGCGTGTCAGCACAGCTGTGTAAAAGCGTGACGAAGGCTTTGAGATCGATGCCGAAGGCGTGTGAGGCTGTAGCTGGCCAAGTGACAGGGAAATGAAAGGTCAGAGTTTGGTCAGTTAGATTTTATGGTAATACACTGAGACGAAGCACTTTGGGCGTATATACGATAATGTCTTTCCAAGTGCGTTAGTTCAAGCCGTGTCCTAGGAGCCAAGAGGTGAGACAAACATGCTTGGTCCTGTCTCGGTGCAGGGGTGGACTAGATCAGTGCTTCTCGACCAGTGGTACGAGTCCCCTTAAAGGTACTCAAGAGATGTCTGGGGGACACGTCAACACAACTGAAATTTGGAGAAAACTGAATTTTTGTTTTCAGTTTGACAGCGCTTTATTCTTTTTGTACCTTTTACACCCAAAAATGCCATCGCCCGCCCGGCTACGATGCAGTTGTTTAAACAAATGTGTTGCAACGGTAGAAAAAAATTGTGTGTGTCTGAAAACTGTAGGTACTGGGGGTACTTACACATTTTTTTTTAAAGGGGGTACATTATAAAAAAAGTTTGCGAAACACTGGACCTATCATGGTCCCTTCCACTCAGACTTTTCTATGATTCTGTGACAGGGCTGGGCGATAATTTTCAGAAGGGGGCCACTTAATGGATTTTGGTATGGGGTCATAGGCCGGCTCCACCCACAGAAGGGGCGGAGCCTGAGGCAGAAGGGGCGGTGTTGTGGACTAGCCCACCCTCAGAGTTCTCCGCGGCTGAGGCTTTCAATTAAAAGCACAGAAAAGAGCTCACAGATTTGCCACTACTGGCAGCACTACTGGCAGCTGTCCAGCGTTGCTACAGCTTTTTAAAGGGCTCGTGGCTCCTGCCCCTGCTGTAACCATGAGCCGTGAATCATTTAAAATCGGATCCTGCTGCCTGAGTCCCCACTTAGAATTCGGCGGCATGGGCAGCAGGATCTAAACAGAAAGCAGCCAGATCACAGTGTTTGGTAGGTTGCATCTTACCCAGCCCTGTTCTCTGAGCTGGTTTCGAAACCTCCGTGTCCTCCTTATGGTCTGACAGCTGCAGATTTACTGCCTGTCTCTCCTCTTGTGGCCCAGCCTAGCCGCAGCTAATGGACTAACTCAGGTTAGCATCACCTGCTCTGTCTTGGTGACTCTTCACAGCTGAACGGCCTATAAGGCATCGTGCTGGTCTTCTGATCTCTTGGTGACTCCTCTGCCTTTTGTTTATTTCTTTCTCCCTAGCTGGCCGATCAAGTCAAGCCCTGTCAGTGCGTGAAGGCCCCAGGAATTACGAGTGCGATGGTCTCCCATGCCCAAGGTAATCGGCTGGCTAGTAATGGATGGGCTGCTTGGTTATCAGGTTAGGCTGCACAAGCCAGGTCTATGGGACCCCATGGCTAGCTGGCACCTGGTTCACAGGGAGGCAGCTGTACTAATCTGAAAATGGCTGGAAGACACCACCATCATTAGGCTCCAGAGTCAACAGCACTTGCTCCTCTTGGAGCTACTTGTCCGTGGCAGGCAGCACAGCTTAACAGCTCATTGGGACGTCTCCTTTCTGTTGTGAGATCTGGGCACTTTAGAATGGCTGTAGCTATTGAAAGCAAAGGCGCACAGCTATAGGCATGGTGGTTTCCAGCTTTATTCACCTAGGTGGCTGATTCCAGGAAGCAAGGGTGTGTGTGTGGGGGGGTGGGGAGTCCTGTACAGAGGGTTCCCTGGCCCCTCTGCTTCCATGGCTGTGCAACTGCCACCAGGTGGATTAGAACCTGGGACTTTTGGAGCTTAGGGCAGGAGCTGCTATAGCTTGAGTTATAAGTCAGTTGCCTCTCAGCATAGGCTGAAGAGCTCCCTTGTAATAATTGCTTGCTGGAAGTGGTCTCAGTGCCACTCCATAGGATAGTGACCCACATCAGGTGTGTGGGTTACAGCTGCAGGCCTGCTCCCAGCATGCGGATCTGCTCTCTGGGCGGCGTCTATAACTCTGTGGCTGCAGCCCTGCTCCCAGGACTGGATCTGCTCTCTGCCCATAGGCGTGCGCAGCACATTTCATTAGGGTGTGCAGCCAAAGAATGTTTTTAAATGTACTCTTTGACCCCCATTAGCCACACCCCCTGACTCCCATTAGCCACGCCCCCTGACCCCCATTAGCCACACCCCCTGACCCCCATTAGCCATGCCCCCTGACCCCCATTAGCCACGCCCCCTGACTCCCATTAGCCACGCCTCTGGAGGTAACACTTTCAGGGCAATATGGACACATGACCAGAAATAAAAGGTGTCATGTGACCTCCCCCCCCCCCCCCAAGGACTTTTCCCACCATCCACTTACCAATAGGGATTAGTTTGGCCCTCACCAACCCCCCTCGTGCAACGATCCTGCAATTGCATTAACCCAACGTGTGAGACATTAACTCGGGGGGTGGAGAGGCTGGGGGAAGTGTTCCCTCTAAGAGTTTCCTCCCATGAGCACAATACATTTTGTGTTGTGCACCAGTACTGAGTTTGTGGCTTGTTTGGATGTGCCATGGTGGCACCCAAGTTATTCATAAATATCTTATGAACCACTTACCTGTCCCCTCTGCTGCCCTGTCTCCTTCCCTTCCTCCATCAGCTCCCCTGGTGCCTACTGCCCCCCCAACCCCTCACCCACCTCTGCTGCCCTGACTCCTGCCCTTCTCACTGCCCTCGGCCTTCCCGAGACGTGCCCCCTCCAGCAGCCTTTCTCTCTCCCCCTGTGCCCACTCCTCCAGTAGCCCCACTCTGACCATGTGAGCTACCCCTCCTCATCCCCTCTCCTAACACCCCCCTCTACACACCTGCCCTGCCTCTCTCCTCTGGTGCTGGTCCCTCCCCTGCAGGTGTCTGCCCTTCTGCTTCACCCCCGGACTCCCTGGCACCTGCACCTTCCCTTACCCTTGCACCCTCTTGGTGCCTCCCCCTTCCCTCACTGCCCCTACCCACTTTGCCCACTCCCTCACCACCCTCTGCCCCCGTTCCCCTCATGCCCCTGTGCCTTTACACGTGCCTTGCTCCATCTCCGCCTTCCTCATGCCCACCCCTTCTTTCAAGCCTTTTCCCAGCACCTCCCCTTCTCCCCTCTAGCCCCCAAAGCCCTTCCCCTCTCCTAGCATCATCCTGTCCACCCCCCTCACTGACACCTCCCCTCCTGCCCTTTTCCTCATTGTCTCCACTTGGCCCCTGGGCATTTGTCTCTCTCCTACACCCTGTCCCTTGGTGCCTTCCCCTTTCATCTCCTGACCTGCCCCCCTTCCCTCAGCACACGCCCTTTCCTCTCTGACCCTTACCCCCTATTTTTCCCTCCTCTTCCAGCAGCCGCCAGCTGGTCTGTAACAGAGTTCTAGGGTCGCCCTGACTGTGTCACCCTTCTGGTGCTCCCCCTACTATGTCTGTCTTAGGTTTCTCAGCCCCCTTTTGGGCCACAAACCCCCACCCTGCAGTCTCAGGTTCCCAAAGTTCTGGCAGTCCCCATCACTTGGTGCCTGCGCCGGGTCTGACTCGTAGGGTTGCGAGGTAGACCCTCCCCCCAAAAAACGGACACACTTGATCCTGGGCAGGGGGGAGGGAGGAAGAGGGACTGGCTGGGGGGGGGGCAGGAACTGGCTGGAAGGAAGAGGGGATGGGAAGCAGCTCTGGGGGGGAAGGGCCAGATCCTGACCCTGGCCCCCCCTTCTCCCTCCCCGAGGCCAGTCATGCTGCCCCTGACCCCCTTCCTCCCTGAGGCCAGTCGCACTGCCCCCGATCCTGACCCCGGCCTCCCCTTCTCCCTCCCCGAGGCCAGCCCTGCTCCCCAGCTCAGTGCGGGCCCCTGCTCTCTCCTTAGCTCAGTCCCACTCTGCCGACCCTGGCTCCCTCCTGGCTCCCTGCTCTGCCAGTCAGGCTGAACTGGGACTTTAGCCTCTCCCCGTTGTTCCTGGGGACTGTCAGTCTCAGGATCTTGATCTCTCATTTCCCCTGCCTTTCACTGAGTTTCAGTAAGGAGCTAGCGGCAATAATGCCTCTACTTTTTCCCCCACTCCTGTGCGGAATACATTTTGTTATGTGCACCAAGGCATGCACGGATGTGCACTGTTACGTCACGTGGAGTTTCACAGTATGGGAAGAAATCAGTGGAAATACAGAGAGCTTGAGTAGTTGCAAGTGTCCATTTTATTGCATAGCACGGAGCTAGCTAGAAAAAACCCAAACCAGCTGGGCTGACCCCCAGTGACCTAACGCAGTTACTATAACAACAAGATCTATGTCTACACCCAGTACACCACATGCACCACCACTAGAAACACATGCTACCGGCTAGCAAACTGGGCAGCATTTGAATGTCTCCTGGCTGGCCGCCCAAGAGCTCAGCTTGCAGGGAACACTGGCTAACCGTCCCCTTCCACCTGGAGAAGGGAGAGACAGGAAAGCAGCAACAGAGCATCTGCCTGGGGGAAGCCCGAATCCCATGCAGGAGTGGAGCCCTGTTCCTTGTTCCAGGCCCTTGCTAGAGTCCCCTCCCGTAGCTGCAGCTATGGCCGGCAGTTTTAAAAGCGGACTTACGCTGGCCCTGCAACCCGAGCGACTCTGTCAGTGGGTGCTTATCACTCCATCACCTCGAGCTGTTTAAGCAGCTTGTTTAACCAAGGAGGGAGGGAAAGGGAAACCTTTGGCCATTTGAGGGTTGCGTGCCAATGGAGGGAAAGGGGATGGATAAAAAGGGGCTGAGCACACGGTGCTGCCTCTTTTTAAACCCAGGCCCAAAGATGTCCTGGAATTCTGGGCCACTGGCCTGAAGGAGATGGTCAAACTGCCTGGCAGCTGGACTTTTGGAGTCTTGTTATTCCTGGGCTCCTGGTAGCGATGGCTCCCATTCCAGGGGATTCCTGCCAGGTAGTTTACCTCAGACAGCAGCTTTTATTCCCCCGTGTCACTTCTCCCAGTATCTGAGACTTTGGTCATGGGGATCAAGCATTTAACATGATTCCAAGAGGAACCGGATGGTTCATCTAGCGAGCCAGGCTCACCGATATTTGAGTAGTTAATAAAAATCCCTAGTTGCTGTGTGTAGGTCTAAAAAGTGAAGGTTAGTATCATTAGTCTTATTTTACAGACAGGGAATAACCTCTCCAACCTGTGGGAGAGGCAGGAATAGAACCCAGGTTTCCTGATACCACAGTCAGGGCTTTGTTACCAGGCTACATCCTGTACTAGAAAGGATGAGCCTGAAGCATGGGCCTGGTGTAAGGCCTGAGGCCTGAACCAAAGTAAGCAAGAGTTAGCTGAAGTGAAACAGGCAGGTCGTGTCAAAAGCAGACGGTTGCCTGAAAGTCTTGGGACTTAACCCTAACTGTCTTGCCTGGAAAGGTTGAAACCATAGAGAAAAGGTCCTAGAAAGTCTCCAGGAATGCTAGAGAAGCAGGAAGCGAGTTGACAGGAGGCCAGGAAAGAAAATGGAAACAGAATTTGGGGTTTTGAATTGGAAGCAGTGATGTGCCTGTTGTGTGATCATGCCTGGAAGATGTGAATTAAGCCAGGAACCTGGGCAAGCAGAATCCAGCGACTTTCTTGGCTAGGGAAAGACTAAATCTTGGAACAAGAGAGATGTGAGTAGAACAGGGAATTTTTAGTCAGATGCTACTAGGTTATTTTCTTTATTTTTTTAGTTTGTTGGACTTCTTTTTGCTAAGCACATGTAACTATCCCCCTTTACCCTGGAACTCTTCAAACTGAATCCCAGGGAAGCGATTTTCTGTGTTTTAATCTTTCTTTTTTCAGTTTCTTTGTAACAACTAGCAACCAAGTAGATACGCTGGAGGGCAGTAGATATGCTGGAGGGCAGGGATAGGGTCCAGAGT
This sequence comes from Pelodiscus sinensis, assembly GCF_052426305.1. NCBI lineage: Eukaryota > Metazoa > Chordata > Testudines > Trionychidae > Pelodiscus > Pelodiscus sinensis. The sequence continues at coordinate 21,556,809 of NC_143069.1, read as the reverse complement.
GACCTAGACAGATTAGAGGATTGGGCCAAAAGAAATCTGATGAGGTTCAACAAGGACAAGTGCAGAGTCCTGCACTTGGGATGGAAGAATCCCGAGCATAGTTACAGGCTGGGGACCGACTGGCTAAGTAGCAGTTCAGCAGAAAAGGACCTGGGGGTTACAGTGGATGAGAAGCTGGATATGAGTCAACAGTGTGACCTTGTAGCCAAGAAACCTAATGGCATATTAGGGTGCATTAGGAGGAGCATTGCCAGCAGATCCAGAGAAGTGATTATTCCCCTTCATTCGGCTCTGGTGAGGCCACATCTGGCGTATTGTGTCCAGTTCTGGGGCCCCCACTATAGAAAGGATGTGGACGCATTGGAGAGGGTCCAGCGGAGGGCGACCAAAATGATTAGGGGGCTGGAGCGCATGACCTATGAGGAGAGACTGAGGGATTTGGGTTTGTTTAGTCTGCAGAAGAGAAGAGCGAGGGGGGATTTGATAGCAGCCTTCAACTTCCTGAAGGGAGGTTCCAAAGAGGATGGAGAGAGGCTGTTCACAGTAGTGACGGATGGCAGAACAAGGAGAAATGGTCTCAAGTTACAATGGGGAAGGTCTAGGTTGGATATTAGGAAAAACTATTTCACTAGGAGGGTAGGGAAACACTGAGATGGGTTCCCTAGGGAGGTGGTGGAATCTGCATCCCTAGAGGTTTTTAAGTCTTGGCTTGACAAAGCCCTGGATGGATTGATTTAGTTGGGATAGGTCCTGCCTTGGGCAGGGGCTGGACTTGATGACTCCTGAGGTCTCTTCCAGCTCTATGGTTCTATGATTCTAAGTAATGTTTCACCAAGTGTATTTGTTTTGTTAATAGACGTCACATTTTTAAAACCATGATCTGATTCCTGCATCCTAGAGGGCGGAAGGTTCTGTATGCACGTGCCTAAGACAGCAAGCCATACTTCTAGGAGAAATTACAGGTTTTCAAGCTCTCTCTGGAGGGAGTGTCAAGGACAAGGAAGGTACCCCACAGGAGGGAATTCTGAAATGCGCCTGTCTGGTTCTCAAAGGGGTTTGTGCATTTGGATGGTGGCAGCAACACCAACGCAAGCCTCCAGTGGCAGGGTATTTTAAAGTCTCTTGTGGGCCCCCACCTTCTGCACTTGGAGTGCCAGAGTGGGAAACAGCCTTGCAATGACCCCTCTCCAATTTATCAACATCCATCTGGAATTCTGGTCACCAGAGCTGGGCACAGAACTCCAGCAGCAGAAGTTCAAGTGCCGAATAAAGAGGCTAAGTCGGTTCCCCACTCTGGCACTTGGAGTGCAGAAGGTGTGGGCCCAAAAGAGACCTTAAAATACCGTGTCTCTATGGGCTTCTGCTTCAAAACTCCCCAAGGTCACAGATTCCCTGAGCTTAGGAGGGTTGCTGCCTCTACCCAAGTGGAAAAAAACTTTTTCTTCTTGAACGCAGGAAGAAGTCACTTGGGAACGTATTCCAGAAGGGTACCCCAAACTCTTTTACACAAGAGCCAAAAGAAATCTGATGAGGTTCAACAAGGACAAGTGCGGAGTCCTGCACTTGGGACAGAAGAATCCCAAGCATTGTTACAGGCCTGGGACCAACCAGCTAAGTAGTAGTTCTGCAGAAAAGGACCTGGGGGTTACAGTGGATGAGAAGCTGGAGATGAGTCAACAGTGTGCCCTTGTAGCCAAGAAGGCTAATGGCATATTAGGTTGCATTAGGAGGAGCATTGCCAGCAGATCCAGAGATGTCATTATTCCCTTTTATTTAGCACTTGGAAAGAAAAAAAGAAAAATGAAAACAAACTGTAATTTCTGATAGCTGTCCTCTTAGTCTTAGGCAGGTATACACAGACCTCCTATTACTTTCCAGGATACAAAATCAGATCATAGCCTTAAAATAGGTGATTATATTAAGAAAACAAAAAGGTATTCATTTGTAAAGCTGACTTGGCTGCTAGGAGTTATAGCGCAACTGAGAAAAGAACAGATTAAAACACAGACAATTGCATCCCTGGGATTCAGTTTAAAGTTATAGTGGGGAGAGGAGGGGATATGGATTTAGCACAGAGGAGTTTAACCAAACAACAAAACAAAAAAATAACCTGATCGCATCTAAATAAACATTCTCTATCTACTCAAGTAGCCACACTTCCAAGGTCCAGTCCAATTCTAGGCCCAGGTATTCTTTTTTTTAGGCATGATGTCCCTGCCCAGTTCAATTCATCCCCCCCCTCATCCCCTTCCACAGCTCCAGGATTAAACTCACAAAGAAAAACAGCAGACAGATTCCCTTTTAATGCAGATCTGAACTCTTTCTTCTCACTGGTGCTCCTGGCTCCCTGCCAACACTTTCTAGCTAGCTAGGTTTAACCCTTTAGTCACTGAATACTGGGATGTTCAGAAAAGAACAGTGGGCCTCCCATCCATCACAGAAGCGAGACAGCCTCTTTACTCCTGCTCAAGCGTTTCCTGTTTATACATCCCAGAATTACAATAGCTTTTTAAGCCCCAACGCCACAATGGGAGCTCATGTTCTGCTGATTACCCACCATGACCTCTACATCTCTTTTCCCCGCCCTGCAAGTCTGGCCCACAGAACCATGGGAAGTGGCATAGGCTAGCCTGGGCCAGGGCAAAGGAACACGTGGGCCTTTCTCTTCTCCATCTCTCCCTCTGCATTGCACAGCAGGGCGCAGGAGTGCCAGGGGGCTCTGTGGACGCTGTTTGGCTTAATGCCAGCGAAAGCAGGGTCTACAGGAGTACTTACGGGCTCCTAGTGTTAAGAGCTGTGATGTGGTTGCCTCAGCAGCGTGGCTCAGTGCTTCTGTTCTTGGAGCTCTGGTGTTATCAGTGGTCAGTGCAGGTAACGCAGCCTGCTCCTGCTGCAGATCTCGCTGTTATGCACAAAGACCGACCACAGGCACCGTCTGGTGACAGAGGCACTTGGCCAGGTTTATAGCCGTGTAGTCACAGATCTAGTGCCCTGGATTTGCGGTTACGCGTGCACCAACTCAAGTGCTCCAGGACGAGGAGCAATTCAGTCAATAAGTCTCTGTTGTCCCTTCGGCCATGCAAAGGGGGTAAGGCCAGGCACCCCAATATTTATAGCCTAAAATAAACTTGTGTGGTTTCGGACATTTGTTTGCTCCCTCCCCTTGTACCTAGTACCTTGAACCGAAAAATATTAGCAGAGACACTGTTGAGCATCCACTGCGGATGCGCCCGGTGAGGCTAATCTTCGTGTTTTACCTCATCCCCGTTGCAGGGTTCCAGACCAAGGAGGATATCTACTGCCTTGCTTTAGAGAAGGCTCTGTACACTGTGCCCACGCCAGTGACTGCTGGGTTTTATGCACCATGGGGACATTGCAAAAACCTGCTCTTACACAAAATCAAGGGTGAGTACTGCCCCGGGGAACGTAAGACGGGGAAGGAACCTTGTGGGGATGGGGATTAGTGGGTGACAACCATCTCCAAAGAGCCAGAGCCACCCGTACTCATTTGCCGATTATGCAATCGCATAGGGGACCTGAAAATTTGGAGCAGCACTGGGTTTTCATGTCCACTCCACCCACCTGCCTCTTCCTATCCATGGTCTGTGGCTCTGCTTCCTCCAGCAGCAGAAGTTCTAGAAGATCTAGTTAATTTACAAGTGACAAAGTCTGCTCGAGCTACTGGCAGAACGTCGACGACATAGTAATGAAGCCATTTAACAGGCATTTGCCAACCTCTGCTAAATGTTTGCTGAATTTACTGTGAGAGTCGACAGGACCTTAGTTTAAAATGTGTTTGTTTATTAGTGTGTGGATGAGGATTATAAAATCACATCGCTAAAAATTCAACATCCATCTGGGCTGCTGTTGGGCACATGGGCACCAGTTTAATAGTACGGCGTAGGATCCCATCAATCCTAAGGATGGCTTTGCCAAGAGCTACCCATTCTTGATTGCTTCCCAGAAGGGAGGGATTGTGAAGCTGGAAGACCCTTCAGGAGGAGAGATTTAAGGCACTGCCAGGTACCTAACATATCTTCCTCTTTTATCTCAGAGAACATGGAAAACGAATCGAAGAAGAAAGACCAGGAGGAATTTCAGCGGACGCAGAAGATGCAGCGTGACAACACTGGCCGGGATCTACTCAAGCTCCTGTTACTCATGATCTTCTACCGGCCGGTCCTGACGGAGCAGCAGAAGTGGAGAAGGAACGTGAAACACGTCTTCATCCATTTCAGCGCCTGGGAGTACGCGGGCTGCGACCAGCTCTGGGCAGGCCTCATTACCACACTGTGCGACGGCATCGAAAGCCACTTTGGTCTCCTACCCATGAGCATTTACAGGACCATAGACAGGAAATGTAGCATCATCGAAAGACCAGGGGATCAGGAATGGGTTAGCAAGAAGTTCCTCTTCCTCCCGCTGTGGGTGGCTGTGATCCTTTTGATCATGGTAGCTATTGGGGTGGGTGGTCTCCTCCTAGTGTTTGGGATCCCCATCGGGGATGCCTCGGGAGACGCCATAGCTGTCGTGGAAGGCATTGGGGTGACGGCTGTCAGCGTCTCTGCAGCAGCTGCCATACGGCTCACTATCACAGTGGTACGAAACATTATCGTCACCCAGAAGAGCCAGCTGGAGAGACAGATGAACCAGACGGCTCTCAGCGCACAGCTGGGCTTCATGAGCTGCGTGAAAAGCGAAGTCAGGACAATCACTGGGTTCCTGCAGTACATGGAGATCTTCCAGCGGCGGAAGCTGCGGGTGGTGCTGGAGATCACCCACTTGGATACATGCAGCCCTGACAAGGTGGTGGGCGTCCTTGATGCCATGAACATCCTCCTCTCAGACGATGACGCCCCTTTCATCTCCATCCTGGCTGTTGACTCCAGCATCATTGTCGACTGCGTGGAAAGCTCCAAGTATATGAGAGGTATGGCCAACAACGGCTACGAGTTCTTAAACCGCATCGTCACCCTGCCCTTCTCTGTCCCTCGGATGGACTGCGACACCAAGCGGAGGCTGATCAGGAATATCATCGCGCGCAAGGAGCAGCTAGAGGCAGAGGTCGGCTTCCGGCAGGATGGCAAGATGGAAGCCAGCTCTGACTTCCTCAACATCTCTCGCTACCATTCGGCCAACCACGATGCCCAGAATCCACTTGCAGAGGACAGCCAGATACCTCTCATGGTTGGAACCCCAGCGCTGGGAACCGGCAGCTGCGGGAAAGGTATCCGAGCCAAAGACCTCATTCAAGATGCTTTCGACTACCTCCTGGATGACGCCTTGAAGGAATTCATGACAGACAACGTGGTGCAGATGCGGCGCATCGTGAACACCGTCACCATCACCATCAGGCTGCTGGCGAGTAACATCCCCAAGGATGAAGTGTGTCCGAAGAAGGTGGTGGAATGGGTGCTCCTTGCCAACCAGTGGCCGTGCCATCTGAGCTGGCTCTTGCAGTGCATCGAGGATGAGGAGCAGAGGAGTCGAATGGGCAGCTGCCATGGAAGCCCGCTCCGCCCCGACATGTCTCTGTGGGAGGTCTACGAGAAGTACATGGAAGAGCTGGACATGCTGAAAGGCCAGATGGAAAAGCTGCTGGAACTGGACCAGGATCCCGAGCTGTTCCACACTTTCCTGTGCGGCAGGTTTCGGGTGGAGGAGGCCCTCTTTTACCTCCCCTTCACGGTCAATTTGGACCCATCCCTGAAAAGACAGATGGAGCTGCAACATGGCAGCCACAGACTGAAACGGACAAAGAAATTCGACAAGCTCAGCACCTGCACTCTGCTGGGTATGACGGTGGAGGATGTCTGCCGAGAGGTGGGTCACCCTTGGGTTTCCTTCCTTCGAGCAGGGCCAGCTGTCGATAGAATGTCCATGCCTCTTCATCGCAAGAAGCATGTCATTCATGTGACAGCAGCTGCCCACAGATGATGGCTACAGGCAGAGCCATCTTTGCAAATCGTGGGGCCCTGAATAATTGAGGGCCCTTCTGCAGGATTGCCTGGGCCTTTTCCCCTCATGCAGCTTCTGCTGGAGGTCTGGTCGTTCCTTCTACCTCCCTACCCCAAGCAGGGCTCAGGAACTAGAGCAGAGTTGCAGATCCTCTCTGTTTGCTAGCTTGCTGCTGCTGCTGATTTGAACCCCGTAGCAGATTTGAACCTAGGCCCTCTAGGAGTGTGTCTAAACTACATGGCTCCGTCGACGGAGCCATGTAGATGAGGCTGATCGGCAGAGGGAAATGAAGCCGCGATTTAAATAATCGTGGCTTCATTTAAATTTAAATGGCTGCCGCGCTCTGCCGACCAGCTGATGATCAGCTGTTTGTCGGCAGATCGGGGCAGTCTGGACGCTTCCCCGTCGACGTGAAAGCCCTTTGTCGACCTCCCCGGTAAACCTCATCCCACCAGGCATCAGGGGGAGGTCGACAAAGGGCTTTCATGTCGACGGGAGCGTCCACACTGCCCCGATCTGCCGACAAACAGCTGATCATCAGCTGGTCGGCAGAGCGCGGCAGCCATTTAAATTTAAATGAAGCCGCGATTATTTAAATCGTGGCTTCATTTCCCTCTGCCGATCAGCCTCATCTACATGGCTCCATCGATGGAGCCATGTAGTTTAGACACACCCCTAGAGGCCTCGACAGCTGGAGCCATGAAGGCAGCTGGCTCCCAGCTTAGGATGTAGAGCTCCCTTGTTCTTATCTCTGGCTGTAAGAGGTCCAATTGCCACACGAAGGGACAGTGAACCACACACACTAGGCGTGTGGATTACACTGCCAGCTGAGAGGAGCACGTGGGGGAGGGCGAAGGGAAAAGCCCTGCAGCAGACAGGACACAGCGTCCCCAGAGACGAACCGGCAGAGGCATATCCTCAGACATACAAGAACACATGGCTGCTGCATTGGGGAACTCAAAAATTTGGTGCCCAAATTTTCCGGTGCCCTATGCAGCTACATATTTCCCATGGGCCTAGGGACAGCCCTGACTACGGGCCCCAGAGCTGGGAGAAAACTGTCCCACATAACTGGTGCATAACTGGAGGGAGAGGAGCGAGAACTAGTGGGGGTAGGATGTTGAGGGGAACAGGCGGTGTGGGATGGGGGCTTTCGGGGACGGCACAGTGTGAGTTTGAGGCCTCAGGAGTAGGGGGGCACATGAGGGGGAATGGGCAGAGTGAGGATGAGGGGGAAAGGGTGATGTAGGGGGCAAGGCCACAGTCCGGGCTCTGCTAGTTCCCCCACTTTCTGCTGCTCCTGACTCTTGGTTTGCACAAAACATTTCTTCTTGGAACAACTCGGTTCCTTGCAGCTCTTTCCTCCAACCCCGAAGCCATTGGCTGGCTCTCCCCGGGTTCATCCTTTACGCTCTGAAGTGACTTGGGTCGGTTTTAAGACTGGGAGACCCGTAGCTGTCTGTTATGCACTCCAGAGAGAAGAGAGGCAAAAACATAAATACTCTTGCTGGAGGCCTGCAGCGTAATACCCCTTATCCAGAATAACACACAAGAACCCTGAGGCTATGTCTACACTGCTAGCTTTTGCCTGCAGAGAGCATGCTAGGGTGTGTCTAGACTACATGCCTCCGTCGACGGAGGCATGTAGATTAGACAGATCGGCAGAGGGAACTGAAGCCGCGATTAAAATAATCGCGGCTTCATTTAAATTTAAATGGCTGCCCTGCTCTGCCGATCAGCTGTTTGTCGGCAGATCGGGGCAGTCTGGACGTTCCCCTGTCGACAGAAAACCCTTTTGTCGACCGCCCCGTTATGCCTCGTGGGATGAGGTTTACCGGGGCGGTCGACAAAAGGGTTTTCTGTCGACAGGGGAACGTCCAGACTGCCCCGATCTGCCGACAAACAGCTGATCGGCAGAGCAGGGCAGCCATTTAAATTTAAATGAAGCCGCGATTATTTTAATCGCGGCTTCATTTCCCTCTGCCGATCTGTCTAATCTACATGCCTCCGTCGACGGAGGCATGTAGTCTAGACACACCCCTAATGAAGCACAAGAAGTTGCTAACGAGTGCTTCATTAGCATACTCTCTGCCTGCAAAGGCCCGCAGTGTAGATATAGCCTTAGGTCGAGAGGCCCAACTCCACCCCCGTCAGGCTGACTGCATGCTTCCCTCCAGCCTACAAGCAGGGTCAGGAAACCTTCCCTCTTCATTTCAACACACCCCTCCAGTGGTCCCTGCATTGCTAGCTTTTGCCTGCAGAGAGCATGCTATTTCCCCTGCCGTGCCAACTTGCTCAGCGGTGCCCCTAGCAGAATCCAAGCACACGGCAGTGGGGTGTGCAGGGTACCATACCTGGCCCCACAGCCGGCCGGCCCGCCTTGTTTGCTAGAATCTGAGCAAGCCCAGACAGGTTCCTCTCGGGAGCTATAGCGGACCCTTCCTAAAAACGTGTTTGGCGACCTGTTCAGTAGATGCACGGCACTAACGGGTGCTCCCACTTCTCTTCCAGATGGACACAATCGGCTTGAAGGAGGAAAACGTCCCGCTGTACAAACAGAGGCTCAGGGACCATAATCTCAACGGGCGCGCGCTGGTCTACAGTGACAACACTGAAATCAAAGAGGCCCTGCACATGAGTCTTGGCGAATGGACCCTCTTTAGCATCCATTTCCTTGGAGTGTTTCCCCCGGCGAATTTGGCCTCTTCTGTGGTGTCCCCCGTCCCGTTCCACGTCAGGCCAGAGGCTCTGAAGAACATGGTTGCCTTAAGAGAGACTGTGGCGAGAGGGAGCAAGCTCTCTCTGAACAGCTCCAGGGAAGATCTTTGGGAAAAGAGATAACTCTGAATCCTGAACACAGAGGTGAAAGTGCCCTGGTGCGCAGCTCCAGCAAGAACTGCAAAGACCTGGGCTGCAATAGGACAGTACCTGTGAGAAACTGTAAAGTTACTTTCACGGCCGCCTGTACAAAACCAGAAGCAAGATCGGGGCTTTCGCCCACAGTGTACCTCCCTGCGTCTCCAGTGACATCGCACGGATGAATCATAGAATCCTAGAGTTGGAAAAGACCTCAGGAGTCATCAAGTCCAGCCCCCTGCCCAAGGCAGGACCAATCCCAACTCAATCATCCCAGCCAGGGCTTTGTCAAACCGAGACTTAAACACCTCTAGGGATGGAGACTCCACCACCTCCCTAGGGAACCCAGCCCAGGGCTTCACCACCCTCCTAGGGAAATAGTTTTTCTTAATATCCAACCTAGACCTCCCCCGCTGTAACCTGAGACCACTGTTCCGTGTTCTGCCATCCCTCACTACTGAGAACAGCCTCTCTCCATCCTCTTTGGAACCTCCCTTCAGGAAGTTGAAGGCTGCTATCAAATCCCCCCTCACTCTTCGCTTCTGCAGGCTAAACAAACCCAAATCCCCCAGTTTCTCCTCATAGGTCATGTGCTCCATACCCCGAATCATTTTGGTCAAGCTCCCCTGGACCCCCTCCAATGCGTCCCCATCCTTCCTGTAGTTGGGGGCCCAGAACTGGACACAATACTCCAGATGTGGCCTCACCAGAGCCGAATAAAGGGGAATAATCACTTCTCTGGATCTGCAGGCAATGCTCCTCCTAATGCCCCCTAATATGCCATTAACCTTCTTGGCTACAAGGCCACCCTGTTGACTCATCTCCGGCTTCTCATCCACTGTAACCCCCAGGTCCTTTTCTGCTGAACTGCTGCTTAGCCAGTCGGTCCCCAGCCTGTAACAATGCTTGAAGCAATCAGATGACAAGAGAAGAATTAAAGATCCGGGGGGGGGGGGGGAGGAGGGGGGGACTGTACTGGGTCTGAGGGATTTGGGGCACATTCATGTCAACGGGGCTGGTGACAGACGTTGTCGGGCCCTGGGTAATGTATGGGAGGGGGTCGGCTCAAGACCCCCTCAAAGGGGCAAGGCTCTAGACCCCCTCAAAGGGGCAAAGCTAAAGGTAGGAGGGGCAAGGCGAGGGCCAATCAGGCCTTAGCGCCACCCACCTTGCACCAGACAGAGCTCTAGGATTGATTTCATTTGCCCGGGTCTCTGGCAGTGGCGGCTGCCATAATAGTCGATACAGTGACCCAGAGGCCTGGACCCTTTTAAATCATCAGCTCCCGAGACAACTGCCCCCTTTGCCTCTCCCCCTCCCCATCCGTGGCCCCTGTCTGTGGGGCTTCAGACCCTGGTGGTCAAAGTATTTTGGTCTGGTTAGTACAGCAGGGGACAGGGAGTTGGGACATACGGGTCCTATTCCTAGCGCTGCCACTGGCTTGCTGTGTTTTTGAACAAGCTGCTCCTCCTTTTTGGGACTCAGTTGCCTCTGTAGTAAGTTGCGGGTTGGTAACATAAAATCAGCAGGCCCGAATAAAGGCCGGTAACATAAAAACAGCAACAGGCCTGAAATCTAGGAAGCAAGACTTTGGCTCAGTGGAACCGCAGGCAGGAAAGAGAAATAGTATAAGCCAGATCAAGCATAAAGGTCCAGGCACAGGTACCAAGCACATTTATAGAATCCTAGGGCTGGAAGAGACCTCAGGAGTCAACAAAAAATCCTCAATAAAAAAAAAATTGTTTGGTGTTCCTCGGTCTTAAAAAGTTTAAGAAACACTCGTCTAGACAGTACTGGGTCCTGCCATGAGGGCAGGGGACTGGACTCGACCTCTCGAGGTCCCTTCCTGCCAGCTACATGTGGCAATGAAACGGTAACTCGAACTAAGTCCTTAGTTCGAATTAACTGTTACATCTCATTCTATAGCTGCGCGGCTAGTGGAATTTCAAAATGGCGACCGGACGGGAACATGCAAATAAAGCCTGGGCTATTTAAATCCCGGGCTTCATTTACAACTCCGGTTGCCTGCTTTGCCTACCTAGCTCAAATTAACGAGCTAATGTAGACATACCCTTATTGACTAATTGAGTAGTCGATGGAAATTCCACCAACTACTGGATTAGCTGATTAAGCGCAATTTAACATCCCTCGGTTGAGCTACCACATATGTTTTAGAAAGACATCCAATCTTTATGGCTTGTGTGTAGTTCAACGCATTAAATTCCAAGCAGGTTGCTGAAGTTTCTTTTTTTCATCATGATTGGCAATTTGACCAGCCTTATACAGTAATGGATCTTTACCATTCCTCTGATTTCTTTTGTTCCCGATATATTTAAACATTTCCTAATTATCCTTTATGTTACTGGTTATAGATTTTTTTTCCCCCAATTTTAGCTTCTCCTATCAACTGTTTGCTTTTTCATAACTCGCATCCTCCCTTTTTTCCCATTTGCTTTATATTTTTTTCTTGTGGTGTTTATGACAAAAACTAAAACATAGGACATAAACTTTGAGTCCTATTTATAGTACTTCAGGTTGGTTTAATGGAAAAATGGGTTGATACAGAGTAAATTGGAGTTCAAAATAACCCTTTCTCGGGCAATTTTTCTCTCGAAAGCCTCACCTTTTTCAGCCTCCTTCCACTAACTTCTGATTTTAAATGTCTGGATTGTTAGACATGTGCTCAGGAAACCTTACCTGTCACTAAACATAGATTTTGTTTGTGTTAATTATAGATATGAATGGAGCTAGTTAATCCCTGTTGTAAGATTCCAGTGGAGCCAAAGAAAGTAAACAAGTAACTAATTTGGGTCAATCTTTCTACTTGACAGTCCCTAGGAATCTACCGTTTCAACATTTCCTGGGAACAGAAACACAAGTTAGAACAGTGATAGAAATGTAGCCGTGTTAGTCTGGTGTAGCTGAAACGAAATACAGGACTATGTAGCACTTTAAAGACTAACAAGATGGTTTATTAGATGATGAGCTTTCGTGGGCCAGACCCACTTCCTCAGATCAAATAGTGGATCTGAGGAAGTGGGTCTGGCCCACGAAAGCTCATCATCTAATAAATCATCTTGTTAGTCTTTAAAGTGCTACACAGTCCTGTATTTTGTTACAAGTTAAAACACTCATTAATTTTGGCTTCATTCAGCTTTCCCTTGGAACAAATTAAAAACATAGTTGATAAGTGGCAAAGTTGGTGCATGGGAGTGAAGGACACGTTAGCTCATTATGCCTACACAGGGGGATGTCACACTGGTCTGACCAGTTCCAAGGACAGTTGGGCTGCCATAGAAAGGGATGCAGAGCTGCTCTTCAGGAGCTCCATGGATTAGACCTATACTGCTGTTGAAGGAATTGGGGCTCTCAAATAAAAGAAGTCCCTTGCCTTAGAATCATAGAATCCCAGGGCTGGAAGAGACCTCAGGAGTCATCGAGTGCAGCCCCCTTCCCAAAAGCAGGACCAATCCCAACTCAATCATCCCAACCAGGTCTGTGTCAAACCAGGACTTAAAAACCTCTAGGGATGGAGATTCCACCATCTCCCTAGTTAGCCCATTCCAGTGCTTCACCATTCTCTTAGGGTGTGTCTAGACTACATGCCTCCGTCGACGGAGGCATGTAGATTAGCCAGATCGGCAGAGGGAAATGAAGCCGCGATTAAAATAATCGCGGCTTCATTTAAATTTAAATGGCTGCCCCGCTCTGCCGATCAGCTGTTTGTCGGCAGATCGGGGCAGTCTGGACGCGATGCGCCGACAAAGAAGCCTTTCTTGATCGGCACAGGTAAACCTGGTTTCACGAGGCATACCTGTGCCGATCAAGAAAGGCTTCTTTGTCGACGCAGCGCGTCCAGACTGCCCCGATCTGCCGACAAACAGCTGATCGGCAGAGCGGGGCAGCCATTTAAATTTAAATGAAGCCGCGATTATTTTAATCGCGGCTTCATTTCCCTCTGCCGATCTGGCTAATCTACATGCCTCCGTCGACGGAGGCATGTAGTCTAGACACACCCTTAGGGAAAGAGTTTTTCCTAATATCCAACATACACCTCCCCCACTGCACCTTGAGACCATCACTCCTCGTTCTGCCATCGTCACCACTGTGAACAGCCTCTCTCCATCCTCTTTGGAACCTCCCTTCAGATAGTTAAAGGCTGCTATCAAATCCCCCGTCATTCTTCTGCAGACTAAACAAGCCCAACTCCCTCAGCCTCTCCTAAGTCATGTGCTCCAGCCTCCTAATAATTTTTGTTGCCCTCCACTGGACCCTCTCCAATGCGTCCACATCCTTCCTGTAGTGGGGGGCCCAGAACTGGACACAATACTCCAGACGTGGCCTCACCACATCCCAATAAAGGGGAATAATCACTTCCCTAGATCTGCTGGCAATGTTCCTCCTAATGCACCCTAATATGCCATTAGCCTTCTTGGCTACAAGGGTACCCTGTTGACTCATATCCAGCTTCTCATCCACTGTAACCCCCAGGTCCTTTTCTGCAGAACTGCTACTTAGCCAGTCGGTCCCAGCCTATAACAATTCTTGGGATTCTTCCATTCAAGTGCAGGACTCTGCACTTGTCCTTGTTGAACCTCATCAGATTTCTTTTGGCCCAATCCTCCAATATATCTAGGTTACTCTGCACCATATACCCTACCCTCCAATGTATCTACCTTTCCCCCTAGCTTAGTGACATAGGCAAACTTGCTGAGGGTGCAATCCATCCCCTCATCCAGTCATTAATAAAGATGTTGAACAAAACCGACCGTAGAACCGGTCTTTGAGGTACTCTGCTTGAAACTGACCGCCAGTCCGACATCGAGCTGTTGATCACTACCCATTGAGCCCAACAGTCTAGCCTGATTTCTATCCATCTTACAGTCCATTAATCCAATCCATACTTCCTTAACTTGCTGGCAAGAATAAGTCCAGGTATATCACATCCACTGAATTCCCCATGTCCACAGAGCCAGTTACCTCGTCATAGAAAGCAATCAGGTTGGTCAAGCATGACTTGCCCTTGGTGAATCCATGCTGACTGCTCCTGATCCCTTTCCTTATTCTAAGTGCTTCAAAATGGATTCCTTGAGGATCCCCTCCATGATTTTTCCGGGGAGTGAGGTAAGGCTGACCGGTCTGTAGTTCTGTGGATTGTCCTAAGGAACATCTTGGTACCATTTACCTCCCACAAATAAAGTACATACCGACCTATGTTCAGGACCAGGTCAAAGTTGACAGCATAACAGATAGTAAGTTGACAGTATGAAGACTAGGAAGTAAGCCCCCTTCTGCAAGGTAAGGGACGGTAACCAGGTAACAGGGGGTAGCAACCTGATACGTCAGGAATGTATAAAAGTTCACCTCAAATGGTGTTCACCAGCTGACTGTGTGGGGGCACTGGATGGTGCTCAGTGGGTGTTAGGACATTGCCACGGCTTCCATAAAGTGTAGCGGCGCAGCGCTGAGTCTGTTCGCTGGCAACTATTATTGCATGTTGTTACGCAAAAAATCTGCTTGGGCGATTTCGAATCTTATCTGGTTTGTGGTCTCTGGGGACTCTGGGCACGGAGACCACATCCAGCGATAGTGACTCGGCTCTGCAACTTTAGCGAAGAGCCAGGTGGCTTGTACCTCATGCAGTAGAGAAGGCTCCAGACTTACAAACCAGGTAACAGAACTTTTGCGTTCTCCTCCAGCAGCAGGCGCTCCGACACAGCTGGACTGAGTACAACACCTGCAAATAACCCAGTTAGTTAATGCAAGCATAAAGAGAGGCAGCCTGGCCAGATGCAACCATTCATTAACTTCCAGGCCAGAGAGGGCCATTGTGATCTTCAGTCTAGCCTGGCATCCTATGAGGTGCACACAGGCCCTTCTCTTCCACTTGTTTAAACAGAGGCACCCTGGGGCACCTTAAAGACTAACACGTGTATTTGGGCATCCGCTTCCAGGGGTAAAAAACACTTGGACCTGCTTTTCCTCCGCAACAGCTGATGCCCAAATAAATCTTCAAGGTGCCACAGGACTCCTTGTTAGTAATGACTGTTGGGGTTGCCCCTCTAAGGCTATGTCTACACTGCAGGCTTTTTGCACAAGAACAGCTGTTCTTGCGCAAAAACTTGCAGAGTGTCTACACTGCGTGCGTGTTTTTGCACAAGTATTACAGTACAGCATCAGAAAACAGGGCTTCTTCCGGAAGAGTTATTCCTCTCCCCACGAGGAATAAGCCCTCTTGCACAAGAGCTCTTCCAGAAGGCGGCAGTGTAGACAGGCAACATGAATTTCTTGCGCAAAAAACCCCTACGGCTAAAATGGCCATCAGAGCTTTCTTGTGCAAGAGAGTGTCGACACTGCCATGGATGCTCTTGTGCAAAAGCACATCTCTTCTGCAAAAGCACATGGCAGTGTGGACGCGCTCGTATGGAAGACCTTTTGCACAAGAACTCTTCTGCAAAACAGTTCTTGTGCAAGAAGCCTGCAGTGTAGACAGAGCCCACGAGTTTCAGAGGGGTAGCTGAGTGAGTCTGTAACAGGAAAAACTTAAAACACAACATATAGTCACCTTAAAGATTAACAAACCATGTCAATGGGATCATGAGCTTTCCTGGGCATAGCCCACTTCTTCAGACGACTGGAGTGTTGTATGTCCAGAACCAAAATGAACAGGGGAGGAAAAAATGGGAGGGGTGAAAAAAGGAGGCAGGGGGTATGTAAATATCACAGGGAAAACCCAGCTGGTATGTAACAGGCACCACTGATAAGAGTTGTTGGGAATTTCCCAGGAACCGATCGGGGTTTCTTAGGAACAAGTTTAAAAAGGGGTGAGAATCGGGGTGAACTGGGTGGATGCCTGGGTGAGGGTTGGGTCGAACAACGCAGGGAGGGAAAAGCAGGAGCGTGGGGCGTGAGGGCAGGTGAGCGCTGCGGTGAAAGCCACGTGCGCAGGCCGGGCCGGGCCCCTCTCTCCTCCAGCTGACTTGCAACTTCCACTGCCGGCCCACGTGGCCCTCGAAGGGCGGAGCTTCCCCTTCCCTGCGCCCGCCCCTGGGGCCCTCCAGCCAATGGGAAGCGAGGGCTAATGTTGCTGGTGTTTCAACATTCGGAGCCGGCTGGCACAGCTGCTGCCGCGGGCCCGGGAGCTGCGAGCAGGCAGGAGGCGGAGGTGAGGGGCGGGGGGCGGTGACTCCTGGCCCCCCAGCGCAGGGGGGTCCAGGTCCGGGTCCGTCCGGGGTTACCAGGCCGCGCACTCCCCTCGCTCTTGGAGGCGACGCTGGTGCCAGTGTCTGCTTCAATGCGACCCTACAATAACAAGCCCCAATCGGCCGAGTCGCTGCTTGTTTCACCTCGTGTCCCCCTGCGCTGCAGAAATCCCGCCTCTGCTGGGCCAGCCCCGAGACACGGGGTTGCCCCTGGATTGTAAGCAAGCTGCCCCCTTCTCCCCCATGCTCCCATTCCCTGAGTATCAGTCCTGCCCCCGCAGCCTGCACAAATCTTCATCCTTTAGGACCAAATAGGAAGGGGAGGGGGCGAGGGATTATTTTCTTTATTCCCACCCCCCCAGCGGAAGGAGCTGTTCTCTGTGTCTGTGTTTACAAACCAAGGAACGTGTTTCTCCCTGGTTTGGGTTGGGGTTTTTTTTTGCCTGTTTCTTGACAAGATTGATTGAAATGTTGGTCTGACTAGAGCAGTCCCCAAGTTTAGCGCCCTGCCCTGAAGCAGGACGAAGTCAACCAAGACCTACGGGTTTGTCTAACCCTGTCTAATTCTTTCTTCCCACCCATGCTTCCCCAGAAGGGATCAGACAGGCTGTACACAGCGGGTGTTTAAGTCTCAGCTTGACAAAGCCCTGGCCGGGTTGATTTAGTTGGGATTGGTCCTGCCTAGAGCAGGGGGCTGGATTTGATGACCTTCTGAGGTCTCTTCCAGCTCTATGATTCTATGATTCCCTCCCCTTTCCTTCGCCATCATTAATATCCTTTTGCAGTGAGTTCCAGAGGTTGATTATACACTTCAAAATACGGCCGTTTTAACTAGAGCTGGAAGGAAGTTTTCAGAGGGGGTGTTTTTCCATTGGAAAACGCTGATTTTAGGGACCTTTTGTTTGGAAGGGGAAAACTCCACCATTTCAGAACATTAAAATGTAGTTTTCCATTCCTGAAATGACTCTTTGTTCTCTTTAAAGTTTATCTTCCGTAATCCACCGTAATACATTTAAAAATAGTTAAAATCTAAACAAAATGTGAATTTATTTGCAGAACTGTGTGAGATCAGAAAAAAAAGTCAAAATCCTGGAATTTCTAGTCCCAGTTCAACCCTACTTTTAGCCACCTTGGTGCCAGGGATGTAAAATCTCATTTAATTAGCTAAAACCAGTTAAACAATATGTTGAACCAGTTAACCGATTAAATGGGACACGTAGAACGTGTTAAAGATGGACTTGGAGCAGCCCCAACACCTACCCCCGTGGCACACTGCTGTGACTGCTGAGCAACCCTACCCGTGGTGTGCCAGAGTGCCCTGTGCCTATGGCTGGTGGAGGGCTGCTCCAGCCCCCACTGGTTAACCATAACCGGCTTACTGGTTAACCATTCACTTCCGAACTTGGTGTCCCCACTGCTAACATTAGGACAGTGGTCCCCAACACGGTGCCCGCATTTGTATGCGCCCGCCAATTGCTCAGGGCTGGCCTGGCCCCAGGCACGTGGCGCATGTGCGGTGCCGGAGCTGGCCCCGGGCGCATGGTGCACAGTGAGCGCCGGCCCCGGGGGCGCCGCAGATTGGCTGCCGCGCTTTGGCCACGTAGTGCATGGGGGGAGCGCAGGCCCCGGGCGCGTGGCGCTTGCAGGGTGCGCCGGCCCCGGGCGCGCGGTGCTTGGGGGGAGAGCGCCGGTCCCGGGCGCGCGGCGCTTGGCGGGGGGCCCGGCCCTGGGCGTGCGGTGCTTGTGGGGGGGGGGCGGCCCTGGGAATGTGGCTATGGGGGGGCCCCGCCCGGCAATGTGGCTATGGGGGGGTCCCCGCCCCCAGGTGCACAATGGGGGTCCCCGCGCCAGGGCGCCCTGTGGGCAAACGGCCACGCCCCTTGGCGCCGGGAAACCTCAAATGGTTGGGGACCACTGAATTAGGAGAAGCCGTTGGCTGCCTGCCCCGCCCTGCCCCATTCCTTCTTTGACATTCCCCTGCTCCCATGGGGGTCACGCTGCCCCCCTTTGAGAGCTGATGCTGAAAAGTGCTGGGAAAGCTCGGGGCGATTATCTGCCTGACCCCGGTGAATAGGAGCTGCCAAAGGCCCTGAAGTGTGACAGACCCTGGAGCTGTGACCGGCCCTTTCACCCAGCAGGATGTGCCGAATGCCCCAGAGGACCAAGGGATGGTGGGCGTGGCACTTCAAGCACACCTTGATTTTCTTCTGTCAGGGCTGGGGCATCGGACCGTCCAGGCTGGGTTCCTGTGATTTCCCGCGCGTGCTGGGTGGATGGTTTCCTGTCCAGTGCAGACTGCCGCTGGTGCGGGACCTCTGCATATAAACGCTGGGTAAGTCCTGGTGGGTTTTTAATGGGCACTGCCATGTGGTTTGGTAACTCAGGGTGCCCCTGTATAAAACTATGGGACACCAACATCTTGAATACTGTGTACAGATGTGGTCTCCTCACCTCAAAACAGATATTTTGGCCTTGGAAAGGGTTCAGAAAAGGGCAACTAACATGATTAGGGGTTTGAAACGGGTCCCATATGAAGAGAGGTTAAAGCGATGGGACTTTTCAGTTTAGAAAAGAGGAGATTGAGGGGGGATATGATAGAGGTCTATAAAAACATGAGTGGTGTGGAGAGGGTGAATCAAGAAAAGTGATTTATTAGTTCCCATAATAGAAGAACTAGAGGACACCAAATGAAGTTAATGGGTAGCAGGTTTAAAACTAATAAAAGAAAGTTCTTCTTCACACAGCGTGTAGTCAACCTGTGGAACTCCTTGCCAGAGGAGACTGTGAAGGCTAGGACTATAACAGGATTTAAAGAGAAGCTAGATAATTTCACGGAGGTTAGGTCCATAAAAGGCCATTAGCCAGGAGATAGAAATAGTGTCCCTGGCCTCTGTTTGTGGAAGGCTGGAGAAGGATGGCAGGAGACAAATCGCTTGATCATTGTCTTTGGTCAACCCTCTTTGGGGCACCTGGTGCTGGCCACTGTCAGCAGACAGGCTACCCAGTACTGCCGTTCTTATGTTAGGGTTCTTGGTTGGGGCACAGGGCAGAGCCCATCGGTTCAGAGCTGCTAAGAGCAGAGTTATTTGCACTTACGTCCCAGCCAGACTCCCTCGTATCCCCTAACACAGGGCTGGGGGGATCCTTTTTTGGGTCGGGGGCCACAGAGAAATCCGTCGGGCCTTGTAGGAGTTGGGCGGCAGGAGTGGAGCTTAGTGCCTACGGGGCCAAGGGAAACAGAGAGGGCACCATGTCCACAGGGCCGGGGTGCCATTTTCCCTAGGGCCTCCGGGGGGGTGGGGGGGGAGTGTGTCTATGGTCTAGGAGCCAGGGCCCACCAAAGATGAATCCGACCCAGGATCTGGTACATCTCTGCAGCGCTGCCGGCCGGTTCCCCCACCTCTTGGTCCTCAACCCAACTAGACCCGCTTCCCGACGGCTGGTTGCCCCCGGCCAGCCCCGCTCCCTCCAGCCCCCTCCCAGCCAGCCCTGCTTCCCGGCGGCCGGTTCCCCCCCACCCCCTCTCTTCCAGCCAGTCTCACCCCCCCCCCCCCCGGCCCCTGCTGTTCGGTATTTTTTTAAACCATCTGGTAACCCAAGCAGGTGGGGGTGAAAAGGGCACAGAACTGCCCGCACAGGCGCGTCTGGGAATGAGATGCTGCTCTAACATCTCCGCCTCTGTTCACTTCCAGCCCCTGCCTCGTGGCGCTGGCCCCCCGTGGCCTGGGCAGGCCCCCCAGGCGCACCATGGCCCGGCATAGCAAGCTGCAGAAGCACGTCCTGAGCCTATACAGGCAGTTCCTGCGCACCGGCCGGGAGAAGCCGGGATTCCTGCCTCGCATCCAGGCTGAGTTCCGGAAGAACGCCAGCATCCCCCGGGCCGACGTGATGCACATCGAGTATCTGCTCCGCCGTGGCCAGAGGCAGCTGGCGCAGCTCCGAGACGCGAACACCAAACAGATGGGCACCTTTGTCCAAGCCAAACCCGAGGAGCAGTGACCCCTGCTGGTTGGCGCAAGCGTCTGTCTTGTACTGGGACGGTTGGGGGTGAATTCACAGATCAGCCTTCCTGGTTCTCACATCCCTGTGCACCCCTCGTGTCCAAACACAGGTGCCTGGCTTGGCATTTGCTGAGCTAAGGTGTCTTTATTGGCAGCCAAGCTTTTAAACAGTTCAGGTGTGGATGGGTGATCTGGAGGAGATGCTCTTGTTTCCAGGACCTGGTACACAATTCATTCTACCCCTGCTGGCTCCTCTCTTCGGGTATGTCTACACTACAGCGCTAGTTCGAACTAAGCTAATTCGAACTAACGCGTCTAGAACTAAAAACTAGTTTTGCTAATTCGAACTAGCAAGTCCACATTGAGTGGACTCTGAACAGGGCTTAAGGATGGCCGGAAGCAGTGCCAGCAGGGCATCAGAGGAGGACTTAGAGCGTGGAGATGCAGTCTCAGGCTAGCCGAGGGCTGCGCTTAAAGGGTCCCGACCCCCACCCCAGACAGACAGTTCTAAGGGGTGCCCCGCTTGAAAACCAGTCCTGGCTTGGATTGCCCGGAGTACCCACACTGGGCACATCACACCACTCAGCCATCAGCCCGGCTGCACTTGCCGCAGGCTGCCATCTGGGGAGAGGGGGTAATCGGGGGGCTGCAGGAGAGCTTCCACCCCCAGAAGCCTGCAGAGCCAGCCCAGTCCTCCCCATCGGGGGCTCGTACCCCATTCCTCCCTCACCTCCTTCCACTTACCCTTCCCTAGCCCCCCTTCTTATTGATGTACAAAATAAAGATAACGTTTCTTCCAACATTGACTCTGTCTTTATTGAACAAAACTGGGGGAGACTGGGAAAAGGAGGTGGGAGAGGGGAAGATTAAGGCTGGGAGAGGGGAGGGCAACTAACATGATCAGGGGTTGGGAACAGGTCCCAGATGAAGAGAGGCTACAGAGACTGGGACTGTTCAGCTTAGAAAAGAGGAGACGGAGGGGGGACAGGATAGAGGTCTCTAAAAGCAGGGGTTGGGTGGAGAGGGTGCATTCAGAAAAGTTCTTCATGAGTTCCCATAAAGAAGGACTAGAGGACACCAAAGGAAAGGACTGGGTAGCAGGCTTGAAACTAGTAAGAGAAAGTTGTTGTTGTTGTTGACAAAGCAAATAGTTAACCGGTGGAACTCCTTGCTGCAGGAGGCTGTGAAGGCTACAACTAGAACAGAGTTTAAAGGGAAGTGAGATCAAGTCATGGAGGTTGGGTCCATGGAGTAGTCTTAGCCAGGGGGTAGGAGTGGTGTCCCTGCCCAAAGTTTGTGCAAGGCTGGAGAGGGATGGCACGAGACAAATGGCTTGGTCACTGTCTTTGGTCCATCCCCTCCACGGTCCCTAGGGTTGGCCGCTGTCGGCAGACAGGCTACTGGGCTAGATGGACCTTTGGTCTGACCCAGGACGGCCATTGTAAGCTCAGGGCTCAGGGTCGGGGGTCTCAGTGGACCCCCTTGATTTTCATGCAAACCTGCTCCTGGGTGGCCAGGCTGGCAGCTCTCCTGCCCTAGACAGCCACTTTCCTGTGCCTAGTGCGGAGATCGTGGACGAGGTCCACGATGTCCGCACTAGCCCAGGAATGTACCCGCCTCTTGCGGTCCCGGGCAAGCTTCCGGGAGCCGCCAGCCTGGTCCCGGGAAGAGGGGGTGGGCTGGGGGACATCGGGTGGGTGGCTCTGTGCCGTGCCAGGTGCAGGGTCTGCTGGCTGGGTGCTAGCAGGCTTGCACCTGGCACGGGCACCGTAGCCAGCCCGTGCCCCTTTAAGAGGTCCGGGGCCGGGAGGGGGGCATAGAGTTTCCCTGGTGTTGGCCAGAGTGGCCACCAGGGAAACCTGGGGAGGGCTAGCCTCCCACTCGTTCGAATTAAGGGGCTACACAGCCCTTAATTCGAACTAGTAAGTTCGAACTAGGCTTAAGCCTCGTAAAATGAGGTTTTCCTAGTTCGAACTAAGCGCTCCGCTAGTTCGATTCAAATTCGAACTAGCGGAGCGCTAGTGTAGCGGCTATGAATGTTAGTTCGAACTAACGTCCGTTAGTTCGAACTAACATTGTAGTGTAGACATACCCTTCCATCCTTAGCCAAAGAGGAACAAGCCAGTTAGCCCAGGGAAATAAAAGAAAGGGAGAGCGGTGACGGAAAACCCTGTGTCTGTCATTTTTTCAAATGATCTATCTTGCCTAAAAGCCTGTCAGGGATTGGGCTCTGTTGCAGGAGGTGCTGGCGAAACACTCCGTGGATTTGGGTGCTACAATTCCTGAGTGTCGTCCGCCTTCCTGCCCCCTCCCCCCACCGAAGCGCTTTGGAAGGCTCACAAAGGACAGAGACCTGCCTTTTGAAAATCCGACTCCCCACCGGTGTCTCAAGACAGGCGGCTCTCTCTCGCCAAAAACGGAGGCAGCAGCGTGGGGTGACAGGCAGCCAGGTCGCAAAGGGAGGTGCTTTTTAGATGGGCTTCCCTCGCGGACCAGCTCCCTCCTGGCACTCCGTACTGCTGCCTCTGTATCAGAGGCAGCAGCACAAGCTGGCAGCAGCCCTTGCCTGGGGGCTGGGTCTGAGCTTCTGGACCTGGTGCAAACTGGAACTGAGCGAGGCTGCCTGCCTGCCTGGCTCCTAACACACTGTAAATGCAGAGCCGCAGAGGGGGTAGGTCCCGCACCCAGCACGAGCCAGGACTGAGACAGCTGGCCCCTGGGGACTATCGAAAAGTCAAGTAACCGATAAGAAATCATGAGGTTAATTGACTACTCAGTGAATATCTAACGTCCCTAATCTCTTTTCATAGTTCCCCTCTGGACTCTCTCTCCTAAAGCATGGCCCTGAGATCTGGACACAGTGCTCCAGCTGAGGCCTCCTCCGTGCCAAATAGCTAGGAGAGTGACCTCCCATGTCTGCCGTACGTCTCCTACCACGCCCCAGGGCTATGCCCTCTTACTGAAGGGCTTTGTGTCTGAGATCGCTTCTCTCCTAGGCTACGTCTACACAACGAGTTTTTTTGGCAACAAATATGCTAACGAGGGACTCTATGACACGCAATGTCATTTGCATATTTTCTGCCGATCCGTTTTTGTGCTCGGGGTTTGTGCGCAAAACCAAGCCGTGTCGATGTTTACTTTTTGTGCAAAAAACCCCCTTTTCCCACAAGATCCCTATGCCTGCAAAAAGGCCGACCGATCTTGTGCAAAAAGGGGCTTTTGCCTAAAAAGAAAACATCCACATGGCTTGTTTTTGCGTGTTCTTGCGAAAAAACTTGTGGCGCGTCTACACTCTACGTGTGTTCTTGCAGAAGTAAATTTGCAGTAAAGCATCAGAGAACAGGGCTCCTTCCACAGGAGTTATTCCTCTCCCGACGATGACTAAGCCCCCTTTGTGCAAGAGCTGTTGTGCAAGAAGGCAGCGTGGACGGGCACCAGGGGCTTCTTGAGCAAGACACTTTTATGGCTAAAATGACCATCAGAGCTTTCTTGCACAAGAGAGCGTTCACACTGCCATGGACGCTCTTGTGCAAAAGCCCATGGCAGGGTGGAGGCACTCTTGCACGAGACCTTTTGCGCAAGAACTCCGGCGTGAAACAGCTCTCGTGCAAGAAGCCTGCAGTGTAGGGCAGGGAGCAGCCTATGAGGGAGGGGGAGGGACCCCTAGTAATGGCTCAAACTTCCCAGGGGGGTGGCCAGAGGCAGGACATTTGCCTGGCAGGGTGGGGGGGGGGGCGGTGACCTCACAGGGGCTTTGGGCAGCCCTCAGCATATAAGGCAAAGGGCAGGTGGGGAGGTGATGACCTCACAGAGGGACCCACATCTCAGGCTGATAAAAGCGGGGGGCGGGCCCAGGGGACTTTGGAGACCCCCGGTTGCTTTAGCTCTGGTGCGTCTCCTCCTCACGGTTCGTTCGCGTTCTGTGAGTTCCACATCCCGACACCTTTGTGACGAAGGTAAGAGCCCCCAGGGGTTGGATCCCGCCCGGGGCCGGCTGGGTTCCAGGCAGGCCCAGCCCTCGGTCAAGGGCCAGAAGGTGATTCCTCACCTGGGCTGCGTCCTTAGCGCCACTGGGGCTTTCTCCTGGTTGGTTTCCCTTTTCCTCCATCCCCCCACATTTCTGCTCTGTTCTTGCCTCCTCTGTGACCTTCCCTTGCTGCCTCCCCCAGCTTGGGACCCAACAGACTAGCTGAAGGACGGGGGGTGGTTTGCAGGAGCCGTGGGGTGGGGGATGCAGCCCCCATTGTGGGGACTGGGGAGGTGGGGCTGGAACAAGTCTATGCCGGTGTCTTTGGGGAGAACGCTCCACCCCCCACACCTTAGATTCTCCCCTGATTGGCCAAGAAGGGGCTGTTGATGGGCAGGAGACTCGTGGAATGAGGAGTAACGGTAGTTTGAACTAGGAAGCCTAGTTCGAACTACCTAGTTCGTGCCCCGTGTAGCCGCGCTGCACGGGGTTCGAACGAGCGGGGTTTTAAAAATGGCGGCTCCCCGCTTATGCAAATGAAGCCCGGGAAATTCAAATCCCGGGCTTCATTTGCAAGTGCGGTATGCCTACATTACCCTCCTAGTTCGAACTAGCGGGGTAGTGTAGACATACCCTCAGGTCCTTGCAGTGCCTGTGCAAGACCGAACCGATAAGCAAGGGGCCATTTGGGGGCTGGGGGCAGTCGCTCTGGGGAGCTGGAACCCCTGGATTTCGTTCATCAGGCTGCGCCCCAAGCTCCCCTTTGCTCCCCTCATTTGCAGCATGGCCAAACGTTTTCGGCTGTGGTTCAAGAAAGCCCTGAAGATGGCCCCAGGGCCGGTGGGGAGCAGCTTCTCCGTCCCCGCGGGCGGGGAAGCTGGATCCCACCAGCTCGGGGCGACTCGCCCACCGGCCAGGCCCCCCCGGACCTGGCTCCAGAGGCGGCTGGGCAGGCGGGACCCAGCCCAGCGGGGGAGCCGGGTAGGGTGGCTCCGGGGCCTCCTCTGTGGAGAGAAACACCTGCCCCGGGAGCCCAGCCCCCATTACCACCAGGGGGCATCGCCCTGCCCGGCCCCCGGGGACCTGCCAGTCTCCGGGAGCCCCCAGCCCATCGCTCCCCGCACTAGCCCCTGCAGCTGTGGGTCCAGGTCCGTCAGCAGCAGCGCCTGGGCCTCCAGCTGCAGCCGGGCCACCTCGCGCAGCCGCTCAGACCCAGGTGAGGGGCCGTGAACACGCTGGGCCCAGGGGCTCACCCAGTACCCGGGGGGGGGGGCGGGGAGGGGCAGCCCCAGTGTCTGCCCCGAAGCCAGGGCAATGGATGGGGGCGGGGGCTGCTTGGCTCTCTTGTTCCTGGTGGGGGCTCTGCTGAGGGCGTTGGCAGATGTGAGGGTGGCAGGGGGATGGGTCCCTGCGAGGGGCGTGTGGGGCCCAACCTGCCCTGGGTCCCTGACATGGGGGCGCGTGACCCCTGCTGGCCGCTGGAGTCACCCTGGTCCCTTCCCTCCCGCACAGAGCCCCCCTGCGCCTCGGCGGAGCTCTGCCAGGAGCGGGTGGACTCCCGGGTGGAGGAAGGGGCCATCTACGACATCGAAGAGCAGCTCCACACCCGGGACACGGTAGGAACCTTCTCCACACGGGGGGGACCCGAGATTGTCCGGCCCATTCCCAGCACGTCCCCCCCCCCCTCCGGGAGGGGCTTGTCCCTGGGGATCCCCCTGGGGCCCCTTCTCCTGCATGACCTGGACCCCCCAAGCTGGGGGCTCTTGTCATGCACCAGCTGGGCCCCCACAAGCCTGAGGCAGCAGTTGGGGGGGGAGTGTGGGTGCTTGGACAACCAGCAGCTCCCACCTCCACTCCTGGGAGACCTGAGCCCTGCAGCTGTCCGTGGGGGGCAGGCAGGCCCCAGGTTCACAGACTCTCTCTGGGGTGCAGAGCCCAGCCGCCCTGCAGCGGTTCCTCTTGGCCATCCCCCTCGCCTGCCTCGCCGCCCTCCAAAGGGGCGAGGACACCCTGGCGCCGCGCTGCTGCAAGGACACCATGATGGCCAGGATCGTTGTAAGCGAGTCGCGGCAGCCGGGAGGAGGGGAGGGGATATGTGGGGTGGACAGGGGTCTGCCTGGGCCATGGCGGCGGGTGGGGGTGCTGGAAACGGGATGGGTGGAGCCAGGAGGGCTGGAGGTGGACATGGGGAGGGTGGGTGGGGATGCTGGAGGAGGGAGGGACACAGAAATGGGGCAGGTCTGGGGTGCTGGACAGGAAGGGGGATTCGGGACAGGGAGGGGTCTCCCCGGGCCATGGGGGGCTGGAAGGGAGCCGAGCGGGCTGCTGGGGATGCGCCTGGGGAGCAGGGATGAGGAGGTTCAGAGGCTGGTCACCAGGGCAGGGAGGGGCAGGAGACGGCCTGGGGACAAGGACTGAGCTGGTCCCGATTTGGGAGGGGGGTGCTGGGAGGGGCCCTGTGTCGGGCAGGGGGGCTACAGGGCAGCGGGAGGCAGTGGGGTTGGATCCTGCTGGGTGGGGGCGCTGGCCGTGTGAGCGTCTCTTGGGCGCCCAGCCTCACACGCCCCTTTGTCTCCTTGGGTCTCCCAGGAGATCATGGAGGACTCGCCCCCCCCGCTGGTCTTGGCCGACTGCCTCAACGCCGCCTGCAGCCTCAGGTACCGACCCCCCCCCCCCGCCGACTCCCCCCAGAGCAGATCCCCTGGCCAGGGAGTGGGAAAGTCTCTGTCTCCTGCTGCTCAATTAACAGCCTCTGCCCCTCTCTCCTGCCAGCACCTTGCAGCCTCCCCTGCGGGCCCAGCTCCTGAGCCCCCTGCTGATGGCGGCCGTGGGACAGACAGTGTCTGGGGACTGGCAGCAGGAGCCCATCCACACTCAGGTACGTCCCTCCGGGCCCTGCTCCCGGGCTGGGCTGGAGCTCCAGAGAGGAGGGGGGGGCAGAGGGAGGGAAGAAGCTGCAGGTTTGGATCCTTCCCTCCAGGGTTCCCGTTGCTCTCCCGGGGGGCCCGTCCCTTCCATGCCCAGCCTGGGCTCCTCCCTGCTCTGCGAGGCGGCTCAGACCCTGCTCAAGGCTGCACCCCGGAGCCAGCGGGTGGCCTGGATTCCCCAACCCCCCTCTGACCCAGGGCTCCCCCTTGTCTTGCAGCAGTTCATCCGGGCCCTTCCCTACGACCTCCAGGCCCTACTGGCGAGCCTCCTCGCCGAGTCCCCAG
This sequence comes from Pelodiscus sinensis, assembly GCF_052426305.1. Taxonomy (NCBI): domain Eukaryota; kingdom Metazoa; phylum Chordata; order Testudines; family Trionychidae; genus Pelodiscus; species Pelodiscus sinensis. Next base: position 21,529,613 of record NC_143069.1, on the reverse strand, counting down.
ACACCGCCCGGCTGCAGCTCATAATGGAGGTGAGCCCCGTGGGGGGGACGGGGCCATTGTCCCTGCTTCCTCGGGGGGGGGGGGCGAGAGAGGAGCAGTGTCAGTGGCTGGGGGGGCACAGTCCGAGAGGAGCCCCAGGCTCTGCCCAGAACCGGCACCTCCCTACGGGTCCTGACCTGCCTCTTTCCCCCCCAGCACCTGAGCCCGTGGCTGGAGTCCCGCCTGCCCCAGGAGCGAGCCAGGGCCCTTGGCAGCACCACGGCCCTGCTGGGAGTCGCCACCACCCTCCCGGGGTTTGACGTAAGTGACCTCGGAGCCGGGGGGTCTGGGGCTGCAGGGCGCGGGGCTGGGAGCGTCCCCGGGAGGCAGAGGCAGGGCCGGGAATGGGCCGGGAATGGGCCGCGTTCTCCTTTCCCCGGGGAGGGGCGACCCTGGGCCCTTCGGGGGGCTCTTGAGGGACTGGGCCTGGGGACTGGGGAGTGGCCGTCAGTGGATCCCCTTGTTCCACCCCCGGAGTGACCCTTCAGTCGGGGCCATTGCTCAGGGTTGTCTCCTCGCAAGGCCGGCCCCGCCCCGCCCCGGGAGGAGTCTCTGTCCGTCCCCGGAGCTCAGACCCGCCTCGGCGGCCGTTTGCATGGGACGTGCAGCCCCAGGATGCTGAGGGACCCCCCCTCTTCTCTCCCCTCAGAACTCCGCCGACTGGCCGAGGATGGGTCACCACGTGGCCCAGCTGGGCCTTTTTATTTCGGACCCATCCGAAGACGTCAGCCGGCTGGCCCGGGAGGGGGTGCACAGCCTGTATCAACTCCTCCTGCACCACAGGGGTAAGGAACCCAGCCGGGACCTGGGCCCCAGGGACACCCTGAGGGTGCCGGCGGCGGGGGGAGGGGACCCAGCCCTTTTCCCCCAGACTGGCCCAAGGGGGGATGCGTCCCTCTGTCTTCCCCTTCTGCCCCCTGTGCCCCTCCATTTGCCCAGGGATGCCTGCAGGGACCCGTGGGAGGGGAAGGGCTCAGACCTGCCAGCAGAATGACCCTGTTGTGTCTCTTGCAGGCCTCAACATCCACCAGGCAGAGGACCTGTGGTGCAGACACTACTACAAAGAAAGATGGGTCCTGGCTCACAGCAACAGCGTGAGGGTGGGAGAGGTAAGGACGCGCTGCCAGGGCAGGGCAGGGCTCGGGGGTGGGGCTGGCTGGGGCCCTCGTGCGGGTAGGAGGGTCTTGGGGGCAGGAGGAAGCTGTGACCTGGGGCAGGGGTTGGGGTGCAGGGTGAGGAGAGCGTCTGGGTGCAGGGTCTGGAAGGGAGTTTGGGGGAGGAGGAAGCTGTTTTAGCCCCAGGAGTTGGGGCCGGGCTCTGGGCCGTCAGCTGAAACCTCCTGTGCTCTTGATTCCAGGTCTTTGGGCAGCTCTTTACACCAGAGCAGGAGAATTGCTTTTTGGACAAGGCTCTGCTCGCTGCCCGCTCCCCCCTGCGGCACCCCAGCCAGGCCGGGCTGGTCCTGGCCCACGCCCTGCATGGGCAGGCCCATCAGCTCCTGGAATACATGGTGAGCAGCCGGAGCAGATGCAGGAGAGTGGGGCAGGGCCAGGGTCTCCTTCCCATCCCCTCAGGGAGTCCCCCGCCCCTTTCCTCAGGCTGCCCCCACCCCACGTCCCTGCTGGCAGAATCCCTCCTGCCCCTGCGAGCGTCCCTGGGGGTGGGGGAGGCTCTGAACACAGAAACTGTCCTAGGAGGCGGGAGGGGGCCGAGGTGTCAGGAGCTCTGGGGGGGGGGGGTCAGGAGCTCACCCTGCGGGCCTGACGGGGGGTGACCAGAGAGCAGGGGGGAGGAGGGTGGAAATGCTGGGGGGCCAGTTCCCCTGAGTCCCCAGGGATGAATGTGACGGATTCTGCTTCCCTTGCAGCAGGAAGACACCCAGTGAGAGCAGCAAGAGCTGAGGAGCCAGCAGCTGCGTCCCCCTCCCCCCAACCCTCCCAATTGTATTGAATTGTATTTACATTCTCATTAAACAATGTTTCAAAAAACATTTGGATCAGGCTTGGTCAATAATTTGTAATGGGGGGGCCATTTTGGCAACTGATCAAGGGCCACATTTCTACCGAGGGCTTTGGAGTCTGGGACGGGGTGGTTGGGTGCAGAAGGGAGCTTAGGGGTGGAGCCTGGGTGCAGGGCGGGGGGGTATGATCTGGGGCGGTGGATAGGGGTGCAGGGTCCAGGAGGGGGTATGGGCGCAGGAGAGGACTCTGGCCTGGGGGAGGGGCTCTAGAGGGGTACAGGGTCAGGGAGGGAGCTGTGACCTGGGTGAAGGGGGAGCAGAAGGTTTGGGGGAGGGGGTGCGGGTGCCAGAGAGGAGTCTGGCCTGGGGGAGGGGTGTCGGGGGGGTGCAGGGTCAGGGAGGGAGCTGTGACCTGGGTGAAGGGGGAGCAGAGGGTTTGGGGGAGGGGGTGCGGGTGCCAGAGAGGAGTCTGGCCTGGGGGAGGGGTGTCGGGGGGTGCAGGGTCAGGGAGGGAGCTGTGATCTGAGGGAATGGGGGACGCAGGTTCAGGTGGTCGCCTGGGACAGGCAGTCGGGGAGGGGACCTGGGCGCCAGGGGCAGGCTCTGGCTGCGGAGGTGCCTACCTAGGCAGCTGCGTATGGGGGAACCCGACTGTCACCTGAGGGGATGGGGGAGCTCAATTTTCAACTGTGGGGAATGGAGGAAATACTGTGGAGTGGAGGGAGCGAGATGGGGGGGGCTGAATTGTTCCCGGAGGGGAGATCTCCCTGGCTTGGGGGGGGGGGGCGTTTCCAGCAAAGCCCTCACATATGAGGGGGACAGACGGGGGGGGGAGAGGACGGGGATGGGCAGGGCAGGTGGAAATGGGGAGGGGCAGGAGAAGGGAAGGGGGAGGAGATGGAGGAGAGCAGGGGATAGGAGTGGGGGCGGGGATGAGGAGCAGGACAGAGGCAGGGCAGTGGTGGTGATGGCTGAGCGATGAGAACAGCTCGCAGGGAGCTTAAAGCCAGCAGATGCTTTTCGGCAGAGTTGCCATTTGCCCTGGCGGCTTTGCCAGAATAGCTGTGCCAGCGGGGGGGAGGGGGGGGCGGGGGGGGCTTTTGCCACACACCCAAGCCAAGCCAGCTGTGGCGGCAAAGCCTTGTGATGTAACCTAAGCCCTTGGCAAGGTCGGGATCAACCTGCTCTGACAATTTCTCGGACCGGCGGGATGAGAAACAAGGATCGTGCAGGGAGATGGGGATGACTAGGAAGCGAATCCAGGTGTGGGGGGAATATCCTGGGTTGGAGGGTCAGTCGATACCCCCGCCTGCCACTGTCTGCCGGGGCTCTGCCCGCAAGATGGAACCAACAGCTGAGTTTGCTTTTCTGCCCCGTCGTGGGCACAAAAGGCCCAGAGCAGCCTCCTGCTATCTTGGAGGAAAGGGGCCAAAGTTCAGGAAGCAGGTGCCAGGCTGGGCTGGAATCCGCGAGCTCCGCTTTTGCTTTGCCCTTCCTGGAAGCTGGGCTGCAGGTGAGTGGCGGTTTCATCTCTGCTCTTGGGGTGTTTCTTGTGGGTTCCGAGTGTGGATCTGAGAGGGGCTGCGCAGGGGCAGTGTCATGAACGTGCTGTAAGCGTTACAGCCCCTTCTGCGCAGGCTGGCTCCAGCCTCCCGTCTGTCTCCAAGCCCTGGGGGAGAGGCGGGAGGCCAGCAGCATGGCCTAGTGGAGGGGGCAGGGGGTTGGGCGTAAGAACTCCCGGGTTCTAATCTAATGCCACCTAGTGACTAAGGCACAGAGTTGTGTGTTAGACCCTTGCTCCTCAATTCTGCGCTCACTCTCGCGCTGGTGACCTTGGAGAGGCCTTTCAGGTCTCCCTTTCCCTGTCCATCAAAGGCAGGCAAGTGCGATGTAATGCCCTGGAGCAAGTGCTTTGGGACGTGTCGCACAAGTGTGCCTGGCTCACAAGCGTGTCAGCACAGCTGTGTAAAAGCGTGACGAAGGCTTTGAGATCGATGCCGAAGGCGTGTGAGGCTGTGGCTGGCCAAGTGACAGGGAAATGAAAGGTCAGAGTTTGGTCAGTTAGATTTTATGGTAATACACTGAGACGAAGCACTTTGGGCGTATATACGATAATGTCTTTCCAAGTGCGTTAGTTCAAGCCGTGTCCTAGGAGCCAAGAGGTGAGACAAACATGCTTGGTCCTGTCTCGGTGCAGGGGTGGACTAGATCAGTGCTTCTCGACCAGTGGTACGAGTCCCCTTAAAGGTACTCAAGAGATGTCTGGGGGACACGTCAACACAACTGAAATTTGGAGAAAACTGAATTTTAGTTTTCAGTTTGACAGCGCTTTATTCTTTTTGTACCTTTTACACCCAAAAATGCCATCGCCCGCCCGGCTACGATGCAGTTGTTTAAACAAATGTGTTGCAACGGTAGAAAAAAATTGTGTGTGTCTGAAAACTGTAGGTACTGGGGGTACTTACACATTTTTTTTTAAAGGGGGTACATTATAAAAAAAGTTTGCGAAACACTGGACCTATCATGGTCCCTTCCACTCAGACTTTTCTATGATTCTGTGACAGGGGTGGGCGATAATTTTCAGAAGGGGGCCACTTAATGGATTTTGGTATGGGGTCATAGGCCGGCTCCACCCACAGAAGGGGCGGAGCCTGAGGCAGAAGGGGCGGTGTTGTGGACTAGCCCACCCTCAGAGTTCTCCGTGGCTGAGGCTTTCAATTAAAAGCACAGAAAAGAGCTCACAGCTTTGCCACTACTGGCAGCTGTCCAGCGTGGCTGCAGCTTTTTAAAGGGCTCGTGGCTCCTGCCCCTGCCGTAACCATGAGCCGTGAATCATTTAAAATCGGATCCTGCTGCCTGAGTCACCACTTAGAATTCGGCGGCATGGGCAGCAGGATCTAAACAGAAAGTGGCCAGATCACAGTGTTTGGTGGGTTGCATCTTACCCAGCCCTGTTCTCTGAGCTGGTTTCGAAACCTCCGTGTCCTCCTTGTGGTCTGACAGCTGCAGTTTTACTGCCTGTCTCTCCTCTCATGGCCCAGCCTAGCCGCAGCTAATGGACTAACTCAGGTTAGCATCACCTGCCCTGTCTTGGTGACTCTTCACAGCTGAATGGCCTGTAAGGCATCGTGCTGGTCTTCTGATCTCTTGGTGACTCCTCTGCCTTCTGTTTATTTCTTTCTCCCTAGCTGGCCGATCGAGTCAAGCCCTGTCAGTGCGTGAAGGCCCCAGGAATTACGAGTGCGATGGTCTCCCATGCCCAAGGTAATCGGCTGGCTAGTAATGGATGGGCTGCTTGGTTATCAGGTTAGGCTGCACAAGCCAGGTCTATGGGATCCCATGGCCAGCTGGCACCTGGTTCACAGGGAGGCAGCTGTACTAATCTGAAAATGGCTGGAAGACACCACCATCATTAGGCTCCAGAGTTACAGCACTTGCTCCTCTTGGAGCTACTTGTCCGAGGCAGGCAGCACAGCTTAGCAGCTCATTGGGACGTCTTCTTTTTAGTTGTGAGATCTGGGCACTTTAGAATGGCTGTAGCTATTGAAAGCAAAGGTGCACAGCTATAGGCATGGGGGTTTCCAGCTTTATTCACCTAGGTGGCTGATTCCAGGAAGCAAGGGTGTGTGTGTGGGGGGGGGGGGGGGGTCCTGTATAGAGGGTTCCCTATGCCCCTCTGCTTCCATGGCTGTGCAACTGCCACCAGGTGGATTAGAACCTGGGACTTTTGGAGCTTAGGGCAGGAGCTGCTACAGCTTGAGTTATAAGTCAGTTGCCTCTCAGCATAGGCTGAAGAGCTCCCTTGTAATAATTGCTTGCTGGAAGTGGTCTCAGTGCCACTCCATAGGATAGTGACCCACATCAGGTGTGTGGGTTACAGCTGCAGGCCTGCTCCCAGCATGCGGATCTGCTCTCTGGGCGGCGTCTATAACTCTGTGGCTGCAGCCCTGCTCCCAGGACTGGATCTGCTCTCTGCCCATAGGCGTGCGCAGCACATTTCATTAGGGTGTGCAGCCAAAGAATGTTTTTAAATGTACTCTTTGACCCCCTTGACCCCCGTTAGCCACGCCCCTGACCCCCATTAGCCACGCCCCCTGACCCCCATTAGCCACGCCCCCTGACCCCCATTACCAAGCCTCTGGAGGTAACACTTTCAGGGCAATATGGACACATGACCAGAAATAAAAGGTGTCATGTGACCTCCCCCCCCAAGGACTTTTCCCACCATCCACTTACCAATAGGGATTAGTTTGGCCCTCACCAAACCCCCTCATGCAACGATCCTGCAATTGCATTAACCCATGTGTGAGACATTAACTCGGGGGGTGGGGAGGCTGGGGGAAGTGTTCCCTCTAAGAGTTTCCTCCCATGAGCACAATACATTTTGTGTTGTGCACCAGTACTGAGTTTGTGGCTTGTTTGGATGTGCCATGGTGGCACCCAAGTTATTCATAAATATCTTATGAACCACTTACCTTTCCCCTCTGCTGCCCTGTCTCCTTCCCTTCCTCCATCAGCTCCCCTGGTGCCTGCTGCCCCCCAATCCCTCACCCACCTCTGCTGTCCTGACTCCTGCCCTTCTCACAGCCCTCGGCCTTCCCGAGACCTGCCCCCTCCAGCAGCCTTTCTCTCCCCCCCTGTGCCCACTCCTCCAGTAGCCCCACTCTGACCATGTGAGCTACCCCTCCTCATCCCCTTTCCTAACACCTCCCTCTACACACCTGTCCTGCCTCTCTCCTCTGCTGCTGGTCCCTCCCCTGCAGGTGTCTGCCCTTCTGCTTCACCCCCCGGACTCCCTGGCACCTGCACCTTCCCTTACCCCTGCACCCTCTTGGTGCCTCCCCCTTCCCTCACTGCCCCTACCCACTTTGCCCACTCCCTCACCACCCTCTGCCCCCGTTCCCCTCATGCCCCTGTGCCTTTACACGTGCCTTGCTCCATCTCCGCCTTCCTCATGCCCACCCCTTCTTTCAAGCCTTTTCCCAGCACCTCCTCTTCTCCCCTCTAGCCCCCAAAGCCCTTCTCCTCTCCTCTCCTAGCATCATCCTGTCCCCCCCCCCCACTGACACCTCCCCTCCTGCCCTTTTCCTCATTGTCTCCACTTGGCCCCTGGGCATTTGTCTCTCACCTACACCCTGTCCCTTGGTGCCTTCCCCTTTCATCTCCTGACCTGCCCCCCTCCCCTCAGCACAAGCCCTTTCCTCTCTGACCCTTACCCCCTATTTTTCCCTCCTCTTCCAGCAGCCGCCAGCTGGTCTGTAACAGAGTTCTAGGGTCGCCCTGACTGTGTCACCCTTCTGGTGCTCCCCCTACTCTGTCTGTCTTAGGTTTCTCAGCCCCCTTTTGGGCCACAAACCCCCACCCCGCAGTCTCAGGTTCCCAAAGTTCCGGCAGTCCCCATCACTTGGTGCCTGTGCCGGGTCTGACTCGTAGGGTTGTGAGGTAGACCCTCCCCCCAAAAAACGGACACACTTGATCCTGGGCAGGGGGGAGGGAGGAAGAGGGACTGGCTGGGGGGGGCAGGAACTGTCTGGAAGGAAGAGGGGATGGGAAGCAGCTCTGGGGGGGAAGGGCCAGATCCTGACCCTGGCCCCCCCTTCTCCCTCCCCGAGGCCAGTCATGCTGCCCCTGACCCCCCCTTCCTCCCTGAGGCCAGTCGCACTGCCCCCGATCCTGACCCCGGCCTCCCCTTCTCCCTCCCCGAGGCCAGTCATGCTGCCTGTGACCCCCTTCCTCCCTGAGGCCAGTCGCACTGCCCCCGATCCTGACCCCGGCCTCCCCTTCTCCCTCCCCGAGGCCAGCCCTGCTCCCCAGCTCAGTGCGGGCCCCTGCTCTCTCCTTAGCTCAGTCCCACTCTGCCGACCCTGGCTCCCTCCTGGCTCCCTGCTCTGCCAGTCAGGCTGAACTGGGACTTTAGCCTCTCCCTATTGTTCCTGGGGACTGTCAGTCTCAGGATCTTGATCTCTCATTTCCCCTGCCTTTCACTGAGTTTCAGTAAGGAGCTAGCGGCAATAATGCCTCTACTTTTTCCCCCACTCCTGTGCGGAATACATTTTGTTATGTGCACCAAGGCATGCACGGATGTGCACTGTTACGTCACGTGGAGTTTCACAGCATGGGAAGAAATCAGTGGAAATACAGAGAGCTTGAGTAGTTGCAAGTGTCCATTTTATTGCATAGCACGGAGCTAGCTAGAAAAAACCCAAACCAGCTGGGCTGACCCCCAGTGACCTAACGCAGTTACTATAACAACAAGATCTATGTCTACACCCAGTACACCACATGCACCACCACTAGAAACACATGCTACCGGCTAGCAAACTGGGCAGCATTTGAATGTCTCCTGGCTGGCCGCCCAAGAGCTCAGCTTGCAGGGAACACTGGCTAACCGTCCCCTTCCACCTGGAGAAGGGAGAGACAGGAAAGCAGCAACAGAGCATCTGCCTGGGGGAAGCCCGAATCCCATGCAGGAGTGGAGCCCTGTTCCTTGTTCCAGGCCCTTGCTAGAGTCCCCTCCCGTAGCTGCAGCTATGGCCGGCAGTTTTAAAAGCGGACTTACGCTGGCCCTGCAACCCGAGCGACTCTGTCAGTGGGTGCTTATCACTCCATCACCTCGAGCTGTTTAACCAGCTTGTTTAACCAAAAAGTGAAGGTTAGTATCATTAGTCTTATTTTACAGACAGGGAATAACCTCTCCAAAGAGCACCCTGTGGGAGAGACAGGAATAGAACCCAGGTTTCCTGATACCACAGTCAGGGCTTTGTTACCAGGCTATATCCTGTACTAGAAAGGATGGGCCTGAAGCATGGGCCTGGTGTAAGGCCTGAGGCCTGAACCAAAGTAAGCAAGAGTTAGCTGAAGAGAAACAGACAGGTCGTGTCAAAAGCAGACGGTTGCCTGAAAGTCTTGGGACTTAACCCTAACTGTCTTGCCTGGAAAGGTTGAAACCATAGACAAAAGGTCCTAGAAAGTCTCCAGGAATGCTAGAGAAGCAGGAAGCGAGTTGACAGGAGGCCAGGAAAGAAAATGGAAACAGAATTTGAGGTTTTGAATTGGAAGCAGTGATGTGCCTGTTGTGTGATCATGCCTGGAAGATGTGAATTAAGCCAGGAACCTGGGCAAGCAGAATCCAGCGACGTTCTTGGCTAGGGAAAGACTAAATCTTGGAACAAGAGAGATGTGAGTAGAACAGGGAATTTTTAGTCAGACGCTACTAGGTTATTTTCTTTATTTTTTTAGTTTGTTGGACTTCTTTTTGCTAAGCACATGTAACTATCCCCCTTTACCCTGGAACTCTTCAAACTGAATCCCAGGGAAGCGATTTTCTGTGTTTTAATCTTTCTTTTTCCAGTTTCTTTGTAACACCTAGCAACCAAGTAGATACGCTGGAGGGCAGTAGATATGCTGGAGGGCAGGGATAGGGTCCAGAGTGACCTAGACAGATTAGAGGATTGGGCCAAAAGAAATCTGATGAGGTTCAACAAGGACAAGTGCAGAGTCCTGCACTTGGGATGGAAGAATCCCGAGCATAGTTCAGGCTGGGGACCGACTGGCTAAGTAGCAGTTCAGCAGAAAAGGACCTGGGGGTTACAGTGGATGAGAAGCTGGATATGAGTCAACAGTGTGACCTTGTAGCCAAGAAACCTAATGGCATATTAGGGTGCATTAGGAGGAGCATTGCCAGCAGATCCAGAGAAGTGATTATTCCCCTTCATTCGGCTCTGGTGAGGCCACATCTGGCGTATTGTGTCCAGTTCTGGGGCCCCCACTATAGAAAGGATGTGGACGCATTGGAGAGGGTCCAGCGGAGGGCGACCAAAATGATTAGGGGGCTGGAGCGCATGACCTATGAGGAGAGACTGAGGGATTTGGGTTTGTTTAGTCTGCAGAAGAGAAGAGCGAGGGGGGATTTGATAGCAGCCTTCAACTTCCTGAAGGGAGGTTCCAAAGAGGATGGAGAGAGGCTGTTCACAGTAGTGACGGATGGCAGAACAAGGAGAAATGGTCTCAAGTTACAATGGGGAAGGTCTAGGTTGGATATTAGGAAAAACTATTTCACTAGGAGGGTAGGGAAACACTGAGATGGGTTCCCTAGGGAGGTGGTGGAATCTGCATCCCTAGAGGTTTTTAAGTCTTGGCTTGACAAAGCCCTGGATGGGTTGATTTAGTTGGGATAGGTCCTGCCTTGGGCAGGGGCTGGACTTGATGACTCCTGAGGTCTCTTCCAGCTCTATGGTTCTATGATTCTAAGTAATGTTTCACCAAGTGTATTTGTTTTGTTAATAGACGTCACATTTTTAAAACCATGATCTGATTCCTGCATCCTAGAGGGCGGAAGGTTCTGCATGCACGTGCCTAAGACAGCAAGCCATACTTCTAGGAGAAATTACAGGTTTTCAAGCTCTCTCTGGAGGGAGTGTCAAGGACAAGGAAGGTACCCCACAGGAGGGAATTCTGAAATGCGCCTGTCTGGTTCTCAAAGGGGTTTGTGCATTTGGATGATGGCAGCAACACCAACACAAGCCTCCAGTGGCAGGGTATTTTAAAGTCTCTTGTGGGCCCCCACCTTCTGCACTTGGAGTGCCAGAGTGGGAAACAGCCTTGACATGACCCCTCTCCAATTTATCAACATCCATCTGGAATTCTGGTCACCAGAGCTGGGCACAGAACTCCAGCAGCAGAAGTTCAAGTGCCGAATAAAGAGGCTAAGTCGGTTCCCCACTCTGGCACTTGGAGTGCAGAAGGTGTGGGCCCAAAAGAGACCTTAAAATACCGTGTCTCTATGGGCTTCTGCTTCAAAACTCCCCAAGGTCACAGATTCCCTGAGCTTAGGAGGGTTGCTGCCTCTACCCAAGTGGAAAAAAACTTTTTCTTCTTGAACGCAGGAAGAAGTCACTTGGGAACGTATTCCAGAAGGGTACCCCAAACTCTTTTACACAAGAGCCAAAAGAAATCTGATGAGGTTCAACAAGGACAAGTGCGGAGTCCTGCACTTGGGACAGAAGAATCCCAAGCATTGTTACAGGCCTGGGACCAACCAGCTAAGTAGTAGTTCTGCAGAAAAGGACCTGGGGGTTACAGTGGATGAGAAGCTGGATATGAATCAACAGTGTGCCCTTGTAGCCAAGAAGGCTAATGGCATATTAGGTTGCATTAGGAGGAGCATTGCCAGCAGATCCAGAGATGTCATTATTCCCTTTTATTTAGCACTTGGAAAGAAAAAAAGAAAAATGAAAACAAACTGTAATTTCTGATAGCTGTCCTCTTAGTCTTAGGCAGGTATACACAGACCTCCTATTACTTTCCAGGATACAAAATCAGATCATAGCCTTAAAATAGGTGATTATATTAAGAAAACAAAAAGGTATTCATTTGTAAAGCTGACTTGGCTGCTAGGAGTTATAGCGCAACTGAGAAAAGAACAGATTAAAACACAGACAATTGCATCCCTGGGATTCAGTTTAAAGTTATAGTGGGGAGAGGAGGGGATATGGATTTAGCACAGAGGAGTTTAACCAAACAACAAAACAAAAAAATAACCTGATCGCATCTAAATAAACATTCTCTATCTACTCAAGGATCCACACTTCCAAGGTCCAGTCCAATTCTAGGCCCAGGTATTCTTTTTTTTAGGCATGATGTCCCTGCCCAGTTCAATTCATCCCCCCCCTCATCCCCTTCCGCAGCTCCAGGATTAAACTCACAAAGAAAAACAGCAGACAGATTCCCTTTTAATGCAGATCTGAACTCCCTGCCAACACTTTCTAGCTAGCTAGGTTTAACCCTTTAGTCACTGAATACTGGGATGTTCAGAAAAGAACAGTGGGCCTCCCATCCATCACAGAAGCGAGACAGCCTCTTTACTCCTGCTCAAGCGTTTCCTGTTTATACATCCCAGAATTACAATAGCTTTTTAAGCCCCAACGCCACAATGGGAGCTCATGTTCTGCTGATTACCCACCATGACCTCTACATCTCTTTTCCCCGCCCTGCAAGTCTGGCCCACAGAACCATGGGAAGTGGCATAGGCTAGCCTGGGCCAGGGCAAAGGAACACGTGGGCCTTTCTCTTCTCCATCTCTCCCTCTGCATTGCACAGCAGGGCGCAGGAGTGCCAGGGGGCTTTGTGGACGCTGTTTGGCTTAATGCCAGCGAAAGCAGGGTCTACAGGAGTACTTACGGGCTCCTAGTGTTAAGAGCTGTGATGTGGTTGCCTCAGCAGCGTGGCTCAGTGCTTCTGTTCTTGGAGCTCTGGTGTTATCAGTGGTCAGTGCAGGTAACGCAGCCTGCTCCTGCTGCAGATCTCGCTGTTATGCACAAAGACCGACCACAGGCACCGTCTGGTGACAGAGGCACTTGGCCATGTTTATAGCTGTGTAGTCACAGATCTAGTGCCCTGGATTTGCGGTTACACGTGCACCAACTCATGAGTGCCCCAGGACGAGGAGCAATTCAGTCAGTAAGTCTCTGTTGTCCCTTCGGCCATGCAAAGGGGGTAAGGCCAGGCACCCCAATATTTATAGCCTAAAATAAACTTGTCTGGTTTCGGACATTTGTTTGCTCCCTCCCCTTGTACCTAGTACCTTGAACTGAAAAATATTAGCGGAGACACTGTTGAGCATCCACTGAGGATGCGCTCGGTGAGGCTAATCTTCGTGTTTTACCTCATCCCCGTTGCAGGGTTCCAGACCAAGGAGGATATCTACTGCCTCGCTTTAGCGAAGGCCCTGTACACTGTGCCCACGCCAGTGACTGCTGGGTTTTATGCACCATGGGGACATTGCAAAAACCTGCTCTTACACAAAATCAAGGGTGAGTACTGCCCCGGGGCACGTAAGACGGGGAAGGAACCTTGTGGGGATGGGGATTAGTGGATGACAACTATCTCCAAAGAGCCAGAGCCACCCGTACTCATTTGCCGATTATGCAATCGCATAGGGGACCTGAAAATTTGGAGCAGCACTGGGTTTTCATGTCCACTCCACCCACCTGCCTCTTCCTATCCATGGTCTGTGGCTCTGCTTCCTCCAGCAGCAGAAGTTCTAGAAGATCTAGTTAATTTACAAGTGACAAAGTCTGCTCGAGCTACTGGCAGAACATCGACGACATAGTAATGAAGCCATTTAACAGACATTTGCCAACCTCTGCTAAATGTTTGCTGAATTTACTGTGAGAGTCGACAGGACCTTAGTTTAAAATGTGTTTGTTTATTAGTGTGTGGATGAGGATTATAAAATCACATCGCTAAAAATCCATCTGGGCTGCTGTTGGGCAGATGGGCACCAGTTTAATAGTACGGCGTAGGATCCCATCAATCCTAAGGATGGCTTTGCCAAGAGCTACCCATTCTTGATTGCTTCCCAGAAGGGAGGGATTGTGAAGCTGGAAGACCCTTCAGGAGGAGAGATTTAAGGCACTGCCAGGTACCTAACATATCTTCCTCTTTTATCTCAGAGAACATGGAAAACGAATCGAAGAAGAAAGACCAGGAGGAATTTCAGCGGACGCAGAAGATGCAGCGTGACAACACTGGCCGGGATCTACTCAAGCTCCTGTTACTCATGATCTTCTACCGGCCGGTCCTGACGGAGCAGCAGAAGTGGAGAAGGAACGTGAAACACGTCTTCATCCATTTCAGCGCCTGGGAGTACGCGGGCTGCGACCAGCTCTGGGCAGGCCTCATTACCACACTGTGCGACGGCATCGAAAGCCACTTTGGTCTCCTACCCATGAGCATTTACAGGACCATAGACAGGAAATGTAGCATCATCGAAAGACCAGGGGATCAGGAATGGGTTAGCAAGAAGTTCCTCTTCCTCCCGCTGTGGGTGGCTGTGATCCTTTTGATCATGGTAGCTATTGGGGTGGGTGGTCTCCTCCTAGTGTTTGGGATCCCCATCGGGGATGCCTCAGGAGACGCCATAGCTGTCGTGGAAGGCATTGGGGTGACGGCTGTCAGCGTCTCTGCAGCAGCTGCCATACGGCTCACTATCACAGTGGTACGAAACATTATCGTCACCCAGAAGAGCCAGCTGGAGAGACAGATGAACCAGACGGCTCTCAGCGCACAGCTGGGCTTCATGAGCTGCGTGAAAAGCGAAGTCAGGACAATCACTGGGTTCCTGCAGTACATGGAGATCTTCCAGCGGCGGAAGCTGCGGGTGGTGCTGGAGATCACCCACTTGGATACATGCAGCCCTGACAAGGTGGTGGGCGTCCTTGATGCCATGAACATTCTCCTCTCAGACGATGACGCCCCTTTCATCTCCATCCTGGCTGTTGACTCCAGCATCATTGTCGACTGCGTGGAAAGCTCCAAGTATATGAGAGGTATGGCCAACAACGGCTACGAGTTCTTAAACCGCATCGTCACCCTGCCCTTCTCTGTCCCTCGGATGGACTGCGACACCAAGCGGAGGCTGATCAGGAATATCATCGCGCGCAAGGAGCAGCTAGAGGCAGAGGTCGGCTTCCGGCAGGATGGCAAGATGGAAGCCAGCTCTGACTTCCTCAACATCTCTCGCTACCATTCGGCCAACCACGATGCCCAGAATCCAGTTGCAGAGGACAGCCAGATACCTCTCATGGTTGGAACCCCAGCGCTGGGAACCGGCAGCTGCGGGAAAGGTATCCGAGCCAAAGACCTCATTCAAGATGCTTTCGACTACCTCCTGGATGACGCCTTGAAGGAATTCATGACAGACAACGTGGTGCAGATGCGGCGCATCGTGAACACCGTCACCATCACCATCAGGCTGCTGGCGAGTAACATCCCCAAGGATGAAGTGTGTCCGAAGAAGGTGGTGGAATGGGTGCTCCTTGCCAACCAGTGGCCGTGCCGTCTGAGCTGGCTCTTGCAGTGCATCGAGGATGAGGAGCAGAGGAGCCGAATGGGCAGCTGCCATGGAAGCCCGCTCCGCCCCGACATGTCTCTGTGGGAGGTCTACGAGAAGTACATGGAAGAGCTGGACATGCTGAAAGGCCAGATGGAAAAGCTGCTGGAACTGGACCAGGATCCCGAGCTGTTCCACACTTTCCTGTGCGGCAGGTTTCGGGTGGAGGAGGCCCTCTTCTACCTCCCCTTCACGGTCAATTTGGACCCATCCCTGAAAAGACAGATGGAGCTGCAACGTGGCAGCCACAGACTGAAACGGACAAAGAAATTCGACAAGCTCAGCACCTGCACTCTGCTGGGTATGACGGTGGAGGATGTCTGCCGAGAGGTGGGTCACCCTTGGGTTTCCTTCCTTCGAGCAGGGCCAGCTGTCGATAGAATGTCCATGCCTCTTCATCGCAAGAAGCATGTCATTCATGTGACAGCAGCTGCCCACAGATGATGGCTACAGGCAGAGCCATCTTTGCAAATCGTGGGGCCCTGAATAATTGAGGGCCCTTCTGCAGGATTGCCTGGGCCTTTTCCCCTCATGCAGCTTCTGCTGGAGGTCTGGTCGTTCCTACTACCTCCCTACCCCAAGCAGGGCTCAGGAACTAGAGCAGAGTTGCAGATCCTCTCTGCTTGCTAGCTTGCTGCTGCTGCTGATTTGAACCCCGTAGCAGATTTGAACCTAGGCCCTCTAGGAGTGTGTCTAAACTACATGGCTCCGTCGACGGAGCCATGTAGATGAGGCTGATCGGCAGAGGGAAATGAAGCTGCGATTTAAATAATCGTGGCTTCATTTAAATTTAAATGGCTGCCGCGCTCTGCCGACCAGCTGATGATCAGCTGTTTGTCGGCAGATCGGGGCAGTCTGGACGCTTCCCCGTCGACGTGAAAGCCCTTTGTCGACCTCCCCGGTAAACCTCATCCCACGAGGCATCAGGGGGAGGTCGACAAAGGGCTTTCATGTCGACGGGAGCGTCCACACTGCCCCGATCTGCCGACAAACAGCTGATCATCAGCTGGTCGGCAGAGCGCGGCAGCCATTTAAATTTAAATGAAGCCGCGATTATTTAAATCGCGGCTTCATTTCCCTCTGCCGATCAGCCTCATCTACATGGCTCCATCGATGGAGCCATGTAGTTTAGACACACCCCTAGAGGCCTCGACAGCTGGAGCCATGAAGGCAGCTGGCTCCCAGCTTAGGATGTAGAGCTCCCTTGTTCTTATCTCTGGCTGTAAGAGGTCCAATTGCCACACGAAGGGACAGTGAACCACACACACTAGGTGTGTGGATTACACTGCCAGCTGAGAGGAGCACGTGGGGGAGAGCGAAGGGAAAAGCCTTGCAGCAGACAGGACAGAGCGTCCCCAGAGACGAACCGGCAGAGGCATATCCTCAGACATACAAGAACACATGGCTGCTGCATTGGGGAACTCAAAAATTTGGTGCCCAAATTTTCCGGTGCCCTATGCAGCTACATATTTCCCATGGGCCTAGGGACAGCCCTGACTACGGGCCCCAGAGCTGAGAGAAAACTGTCCCACATAACTGGTGCATAACTGGAGGGAGAGGAGCGAGAACTAGTGGGGGTAGGATGTTGAGGGGAACAGGCGGTGTGGGATGGGGGCTTTCGGGGAAGGCACAGTGTGGGTTTGAGGCCTCAGGAGTAGGGGGGGCACATGAGGGGGAATGGGCAGAGTGAGGATGAGGGGGAAAGGGTGATGTAGGGGGCAAGGCCACAGTCCGGGCTCTGCTAGTTCCCCCACTTTCTGCTGCTCCTGACTCTTGGTTTGCACAAAAAATTTCTGCTTGGAACAACTCGGTTCCTTGCAGCTCTTTCCTCCAACCCCGAAGCCATTGGCTGGCTCTCCCCGGGTTCATCCTTTACGCTCTGAAGTGACTTGGGTCGGTTTTAAGACTGGGAGACCCGTAGCTGTCTGTTATGCACTCCAGAGAGAAGAGAGGCAAAAACATAAATACTCTTGCTGGAGGCCTGCAGCGTAATACCCCTTATCCAGAATAACACACAAGAACCCTGAGGCTATGTCTACACTGCTAGCTTTTGCCTGCAGAGAGCATGCTAATGAGTGCCAAGAAGTTGCTAACGAGTGCTTCATTAGCATACTCTCTGCCTGCAAAGGCCCGCAGTGTAGATATAGCCTTAGGTCGAGAGGCCCAACTCCACCCCCGTCAGGCTGACTGCATGCTTCCCTCCAGCCTACAAGCAGGGTCAGGAAACCTTCCCTCTTCATTTCAACACACCCCTCCAGTGGTCCCTGCATTGCTAGCTTTTGCCTGCAGAGAGCATGCTATTTCCCCTGCCGTGCCAACTTGCTCAGCGGTGCCCCTAGCAGAATCCAAGCACACGGCAGTGGGGTGTGCAGGGTACCATACCTGGCCCCACAGCCGGCCGGCCCGCCTTGTTTGCTAGAATCTGAGCAAGCCCAGACAGGTTCCTCTCAGGAGCTATAGCGGACCCTTCCTAAAAACGTGTTTGGCGACATGTTCAGTAGATGCACGGCACTAACGGGTGCTCCCACTTCTCTTCCAGATGGACACAATCGGCTTGAAGGAGGAAAACGTCCCGCTGTACAAACAGAGGCTCAGGGACCATAATCTCAACGGGCGCGCGCTGGTCTACAGTGACAACACTGAAATCAAAGAGGCCCTGCACATGAGTCTTGGCGAATGGACCCTCTTTAGCATCCATTTCCTTGGAGTGTTTCCCCCGGCGAATTTGGCCTCTTCTGTGGTGTCCCCCGTCCCGTTCCACGTCAGGCCAGAGGCTCTGAAGAACATGGTTGCCTTAAGAGAGACTGTGGCGAGAGGGAGCAAGCTCTCTCTGAACAGCTCCAGGGAAGATCTTTGGGAAAAGAGATAACTCTGAATCCTGAACACAGAGGTGAAAGTGCCCTGGTGCGCAGCTCCAGCAAGAACTGCAAAGACCTGGGCTGCAATAGGACAGTACCTGTGAGAAACTGTAAAGTTACTTTCACGGCCGCCTGTACAAAACCAGAAGCAAGATCGGGGCTTTCGCCCACAATGTACCTCCCTGCGTCTCCAGTGACATCGCAAGGATGAATCATAGAATCCTAGAGTTGGAAAAGACCTCAGGAGTCATCAAGTCCAGCCCCCTGCCCAAGGCAGGACCAATCCCAACTCAATCATCCCAGCCAGGGCTTTGTCAAACGGAGACTTAAACACCTCTAGGGATGGAGATTCCACCACCTCCCTAGGGAACCCATCCCAGTGCTTCCCCACCCTCCTAGGGAAATAGTTTTTCCTAATATCCAACCTAGACCTCCCCCGCTGTAACCTGAGACCACTGTTCCGTGTTCTGCCATCCCTCACTACTGAGAACAGCCTCTCTCCATCCTCTTTGGAACCTCCCTTCAGGAAGTTGAAGGCTGCTATCAAATCCCCCCTCACTCTTTGCTTCTGCAGGCTAAACAAACCCAAATCCCCCAGTTTCTCCTCATAGGTCATGTGCTCCATACCCCGAATCATTTTGGTCAAGCTCCCCTGGACCCCCTCCAATGCGTCCCCATCCTTCCTGTAGTTGGGGGCCCAGAACTGGACACAATACTCCAGATGTGGCCTCACCAGAGCCGAATAAAGGGGAATAATCACTTCTCTGGATCTGCAGGCAATGCTCCTCCTAATGCCCCCTAATATGCCATTAGCCTTCTTGGCTACAAGGCCACCCTGTTGACTCATCTCCGGCTTCTCATCCACTGTAATCCCCAGGTCCTTTTCTGCTGAACTGCTGCTTAGCCAGTCGGTCCCCAGCCTGTAACAATGCTTGAAGCAATCAGATGACAAGAGAAGAATTAAGGATCCGGGGGGGGGGGGGAGGAGGGGGGGACTGTACTGGGTCTGAGGGATTTGGGGCACATTCATGTCAACGGGGCTGGTGACAGACGTTGTCGGGCCCTGGGTAATGTATGGGAGGGGGTCGGCTCAAGACCCCCTCAAAGGGGCAAGGCTCTAGACCCCCTCAAAGGGGCAAAGCTAAAGGTAGGAGGGGCAAGGCGAGGGCCATTCAGGCCTTAGCGCCACCCACCTTGCACCAGACAGAGCTCTAGGATTGATTTCATTTGCCCGGGTCTCTGGCAGTGGCGGCTGCCATAATAGTCGATACAGTGACCCAGAGGCCTGGACCCTTTTAAATCATCAGCTCCCGAGACAACTGCCCCCTTTGCCTCTCCCCCTCCCCATCCGTGGCCCCTGTCTGTGGGGCTTCAGACCCTGGTGGTCAAAGTATTTTGGTCTGGTTAGTACAGCAGGGGACAGGGAGTTGGGACATACGGGTCCTATTCCTAGCGCTGCCATTGGCTTGCTGTGTTTTTGAACAAGCTGCTCCTCCTTTTTGGGACTCAGTTGCCTCTGTAGTAAGTTGCGGGTTGGTAACATAAAATCAGCAGGCCCGAATAAAGGCCGGTAACATAAAAACAGCAACAGGCCTGAAATCTAGGAAGCAAGACTTTGGCTCAGTGGAACCGCAGGCAGGAAAGAGAAATAGTATAAGCCAGATCAAGCATAAAGGTCCAGGCACAGGTACCAAGCACATTTATAGAATCCTATAAATGGAAGAGACCTCAGGAGTCAACAAAAAATCCTCATTAAAAAAAAAAATTGTTTGGTGTTCCTCGGTCTTAAAAAGTTTAAGAAACACTCGTCTAGACAGTACTGGGTCCTGCCATGAGGGCAGGGGACTGGACTCGACCTCTCGAGGTCCCTTCCTGCCAGCTACATGTGGCAATGAAACGGTAACTCGAACTAAGTCCTTAGTTCGAATTAACTGTTACATCTCATTCTATAGCCGCGCGGCAGTTACTTCGGGCTAGTGGAATTTCAAAATGGCGACCGGACGGGAACATGCAAATAAAGCCTGGGCTATTTAAATCCCGGGCTTCATTTACAACTCCGGTTGCCTGCTTTGCCTACCTAGCTCAAATTAACGAGCTAATGTAGACATACCCTTATTGACTAATTGAGTAGTCGATGGAAATTCCACCAACTACTGGATTAGCTGATTAAGCGCAATTTAACATCCCTCGGTTGAGCTACCACATATGTTTTAGAAAGACATCCAATCTTTATGGCTTGTGTGTAGTTCAACGCATTAAATTCCAAGCAGGTTGCTGAAGTTTCTTTTTTTCATCATGATTGGCAATTTGACCAGCCTTATACAGTAATGGATCTTTACCATTCCTCTGATTTCTTTTGTTCCCGATATATTTAAACATTTCCTAATTATCCTTTATGTTACTGGTTATAGATTTTTCCCCCCAATTTTAGCTTCTCCTATCAACTGTTTGCTTTTTCATAACTCGCATCCTCCCTTTTTTCCCATTTGCTTTATATTTTTTTCTTGTGGTGTTTATGACAAAAACTAAAACATAGGACATAAACTTTGAGTCCTATTTATAGTACTTTAGGTTGGTTTAATGGAAAAATGGGTTGATACAGAGTAAATTGGAGTTCAAAATAACCCTTTCTCGGGCAATTTTTCTCTCGAAAACCTCACCTTTTTCAGCCTCCTTCCACTAACTTCTGATTTTAAATGTCTGGATTGTTAGACATGTGCTCAGGAAACCTTACCTGTCACTAAACATAGATTTTGTGTTTGTGTTAATTATAGATATGAATGGAGCTAGTTAATCCCTGTTGTAAGATTCCAGTGGAGCCAAAGAAAGTAAACAAGTAACTAATTTGGGTCAATCTTTCTACTTGACAGTCCCTAGGAATCTACCGTTTCAACATTTCCTGGGAACAGAAACACAAGTTAGAACAGTGATAGAAATGTAGCCGTGTTAGTCTGGTGTAGCTGAAACGAAATACAGGACTATGTAGCACTTTAAAGACTAACAAGATGGTTTATTAGATGATGAGCTTTCGTGGGCCAGACCCACTTCCTCAGATCAAATAGTGGATCTGAGGAAGTGGGTCTGGCCCACGAAAGCTCATCATCTAATAAATCATCTTGTTAGTCTTTAAAGTGCTACACAGTCCTGTATTTTGTTACAAGTTAAAACACTCATTAATTTTGGCTTCATTCAGCTTTCCCTTCGAACAAATTAAAAACATAGTTGATAAGTGGCAAAGTTGGTGCATGGGAGTGAAGGACACGTTAGCTCATTATGCCTACACAGGGGGATGTCACACTGGTCTGACCAGTTCCAAGGACAGTTGGGCTGCCATAGAAAGGGATGCAGAGCTGCTCTTCAGGAGCTCCATGGATTAGACCTATACTGCTGTTGAAGGAATTGGGGCTCTCAAATAAAAGAAGTCCCTTGCCTTAGAATCATAGAATCCCAGGGCTGGAAGAGACCTCAGGAGTCATCGAGTGCAGCCCCCTGCCCAAAAGCAGGACCAATCCCAACTCAATCATCCCAACCAGGTCTGTGTCAAACCAGGACTTAAAAACCTCTAGGGATGGAGATTCCACCATCTCCCTAGTTAGCCCATTCCAGTGCTTCCCCATTCTCTTAGGGAAAGAGTTTTTCCTAATATCCAACCTACACCTCCCCCACTGCACCTTGAGACCATCACTCCTCGTTCTGCCATCGTCACCACTGTGAACAGCCTCTCTCCATCCTCTTTGGAACCTCCCTTCAGATAGTTAAAGGCTGCTATCAAATCCCCCGTCATTCTTCTGCAGACTAAACAAGCCCAACTCCCTCAGCCTCTCCTAAGTCATGTGCTCCAGCCTCCTAATAATTTTTGTTGCCCTCCACTGGACCCTCTCCAATGCGTCCACATCCTTCCTGTAGTGGGGGGCCCAGAACTGGACACAATACTCCAGACGTGGCCTCACCACATCCCAATAAAGGGGAATAATCACTTCCCTAGATCTGCTGGCAATGTTCCTCCTAATGCACCCTAATATGCCATTAGCCTTCTTGGCTACAAGGGCACACTGTTGACTCATATCCAGCTTCTCATCCACTGTAACCCCCAGGTCCTTTTCTGCAGAACTGCTACTTAGCCAGTCGGTCCCAGCCTATAACAATTCTTGGGATTCTTCCATTCAAGTGCAGGACTCTGCACTTGTCCTTGTTGAACCTCATCAGATTTCTTTTGGCCCAATCCTCCAATATGTCTTGGACACTCTGCACCATATACCCTACCGTCCAATGAATCTACCTTTCCCCCTAGCTTAGTGACATAGGCAAACTTGCTGAGGGTGCAATCCATCCCCTCATCCAGTCATTAATAAAGATGTTGAACAAAACCGACCGTAGAACCGGTCTTTGAGGTACTCTGCTTGAAACTGACCGCCAGTCCGACATCGAGCTGTTGATCACTACCCATTGAGCCCAACAGTCTAGCCCGATTTCTATCCATCTTACAGTCCATTAATCCAATCCATACTTCCTTAACTTGCTGGCAAGAATAAGTCCAGGTATATCACATCCACTGAATTCCCCATGTCCACAGAGCCAGTTACCTCGTCATAGAAAGCAATCAGGTTCGTCAAGCATGACTTGCCCTTGGTGAATCCATGCTGACTGCTCCTGATCCCTTTCCTTATTCTAAGTGCTTCAAAATGGATTCCTTGAGGATCCCCTCCCTGATTTTTCCGGGGAGTGAGGTGAGGCTGACCGGTCTGTAGTTCTGTGGATTGTCCTAAGGAACATCTTGGTACCATTTACCTCCCACAAATAAAGTACATACCGACCTATGTTCAGGACCAGGTCAAAGTTGACAGCATAACAGATAGTAAGTTGACAGTATGAAGACTAGGAAGTAAGCCCCCTTCTGCAAGGTAAGGGACGGTAACCAGGTAACAGGGGGTAGCAACCTGATACATCAGGAATGTATAAAAGTTCACCTCAAATGGTGTTCACCAGCTGACTGTGTGGGGGCACTGGATGGTGCTCAGTGGGTGTTAGGACATTGCCACGGCTTCCATAAAGTGTAGCGGCGCAGCGCTGAGTCTGTTCGCTGGCAACTATTATTGCATGTTGTTACGCAAAAAATCTGCTTGGGCGATTTCGAATCTTATCTGGTTTGTGGTCTCTGGGGACTCTGGGCACGGAGACCACATCCAGCGATAGTGACTCGGCTCTGCAACTTTAGCGAAGAGCCAGGTGGCTTGTACCTCATGCAGTAGAGAAGGCTCCAGACTTACAAACCAGGTAACAGAACTTTTGCGTTCTCCTCCAGCAGCAGGCGCTCCGACACAGCTGGACTGAGTACAACACCTGCAAATAACCCAGTTAGTTAATGCAAGCATAAAGAGAGGCAGCCTGGCCAGATGCAACCATTCATTAACTTCCAGGCCAGAGAGGGCCATTGTGATCTTCAGTCTAGCCTGGCATCCTATGAGGTGCACACAGGCCCTTCTCTTCCACTTGTTTAAACAGAGGCACCCTGGGGCACCTTAAAGACTAACACGTGTATTTGGGCATCCGCTTCCAGGGGTAAAAAACACTTGGACCTGCTTTTCCTCCGCAACAGCTGATGCCCAAATAAATCTTCAAGGTGCCACAGGACTCCTTGTTAGTAATGACTGTTGGGGTTGCCCCTCTAAGGCTATGTCTACACTGCAGGCTTTTTGCACAAGAACAGCTGTTCTTGCGCAAAAACTTGCAGAGTGTCTACACTGCGTGCGTGTTTTTGCACAAGTATTACAGTACAGCATCAGCAAACAGGGCTTCTTCCGGAAGAGTTATTCCTCTCCCCACGAGGAATAAGCCCTCTTGCACAAGAGCTCTTCCAGAAGGCGGCAGTGTAGACAGGCAACATGAATTTCTTGCGCAAAAAACCCCTACGGCTAAAATGGCATCAGAGCTTTCTTGTGCAAGAGAGTGTCGACACTGCCATGGATGCTCTTGTGCAAAAGCACATCTCTTCTGAAAAAGAACATGGCAGTGTGGACGCGCTCGTATGGAAGACCTTTTGCACAAGAACTCTTCTGCAAAACAGTTCTTGTGCAAGAAGCCTGCAGTGTAGACAGAGCCCACGAGTTTCAGAGGGGTAGCTGAGTGAGTCTGTAACAGGAAAAACTTAAAACACAACATATAGTCACCTTAAAGATTAACAAACCGTGTCAATGGGATCATGAGCTTTCCTGGGCATAGCCCACTTCTTCAGACGACTGGAGTGTTGTATGTCCAGAACCAAAATGAACAGGGGAGGAAAAAATGGGAGGGGCGAAAAAAGGAGGCAGGGGGTATGTAAATATCACAGGGAAAACCCAGCTGGTATGTAACAGGCACCACTGATAAGAGATGTTGGGAATTTCCCAGGAACCGATCGGGGTTTCTTAGGAACAAGTTTAAAAAGGGGTGAGAATCGGGGTGAACTGGGTGGATGCCTGGGTGAGGGTTGGGTCGAACAACGCAGGGAGGGAAAAGCAGGAGCGTGGGGCGTGAGGGCAGGTGAGCGCTGCGGTGAAAGCCACGTGCGCAGGCCGGGCCGGGCCCCTCTCTCCTCCAGCTGACTTGCAACTTCCACTGCCGGCCCACGTGGCCCTCGAAGGGCGGAGCTTCCCCTTTCCTGCGCCCGCCCCTGGGGCCCTCCAGCCAATGGGAAGCGAGGGCTAATGTTGCTGGTGTTTCAACATTCGGAGCCGGCTGGCACAGCTGCTGCCGCGGGCCCGGGAGCTGCGAGCAGGCAGGAGGCGGAGGTGAGGGGCGGGGGGCGGTGACTCCTGGCCCCCCAGCGCAGGGGGGTCCAGGTCCGGGTCCGTCCGGGGTTACCAGGCCGCGCACTCCCCTCGCTCTTGGAGGTGACGCTGGTGCCAGTGTCTGCTTCAATGCGACCCTACAATAACAAGCCCCAATCGGCCGAGTCGCTGCTTGTTTCACCTCGTGTCCCCCTGCGCTGCAGAAATCCTGCCTCTGCTGGGCCAGCCCCGAGACACGGGGTTGCCCCTGGATTGTAAGCAAGCTGCCCCCTTCTCCCCCATGCTCCCGTTCCCTGAGTATCAGTCCTGCCCCCGCAGCCTGCACAAATCTTCATCCTTTAGGACCAAATAGGAAGGGGAGGGGGCGAGGGATTATTTTCTTTATTCCCACCCCCCCCAACGGAAGGAGCTGTTCTCTGTGTCTGTGTTTACAAACCAAGGAACGTGTTTCTCCCTGGTTTGGGTTGGGGTTTTTTTTTTGCCTGTTTCTTGACAAGATTGATTGAAATGTTGGTCTGACTAGAGCAGTCCCCAAGTTTAGCGCCCTGCCCTGAAGCAGGACGAAGTCAACCAAGACCTACGGGTTTGTCTAACCCTGTCTAATTCTTTCTTCCCACCCATGCTTCCCCAGAAGGGATCAGACAGGCTGTACACAGCGGGTGTTTAAGTCTCAGCTTGACAAAGCCCTGGCCGGGTTGATTTAGTTGGGATTGGTCCTGCCTAGAGCAGGGGGCTGGATTTGATGACCTTCTGAGGTCTCTTCCAGCTCTATGATTCTATGATTCCCTCCCCTTTCCTTCGCCATCATTAATATCCTTTTGCAGTGAGTTCCAGAGGTTGATTATACACTTCAAAATACGTCCGTTTTAACTAGAGCTGGAAGGAAGTTTTCAGAGGGGGTGTTTTTCCATTGGAAAACACTGATTTTAGTGACCTTTTGTTTGGAAGGGGAAAACTCCACCATTTCAGAACATTAAAATGTAGTTTTCCATTCCTGAAATGACTCTTTGTTTGGTCTCTTTAAAGTTTATCTTCCGTAATCCACCGTAATACATTTAAAAAAAGTCAAAATCTAAACAAAATGTGAATTTATTTGCAGAACTGTGTGTGATCAGGAAAAAAAAGTCAAAATCCTGGAATTTCTAGTCCCAGTTCAACCCTACTTTTAGCCACCTTGGTGCCAGGGATGTAAAATCTCATTTAATTAGCTAAAACCAGTTAAACAATATGTTGAACCAGTTAACCGATTAAATGGGACACGTAGAACGTGTTAAAGATGGACTTGGAGCAGCCCCAACACCTACCCCCGTGGCACACTGCTGTGACTGCTGAGCAACCCTACCCGTGGTGTGCCAGAGTGCCCTGTGCCTATGGCTGGTGGAGGGCTGCTCCAGCCCCCACTGGTTAACCATAACCGGCTTACTGGTTAACCATTCACTTCCGAACTTGGTGTCCCCACTGCTAACATTAGGACAGTGGTCCCCAACACGGTGCCCGCATTTGTATGCGCCCGCCAATTGCTCAGGGCTGGCCTGGCCCCAGGCACGTGGCACATGTGCGGTGCCGGAGCTGGCACCGGGCGCATGGTGCACGGTGAGCGCCGGCCCCGGGGGCGCCGCAGATTGGCTGCCCGCGCTATGGCCACGTGGCGCATGGGGGGAGCGCCGGTCCCGGGCGCGCGGCGCTTGGTGGGAGGCCCGGCCCTGGGCATGCGGTACTTGTGGGGGGGGGGGGGGCGGCCCTGGGAATGTGTCTATGGGGGGGCCCCGCCCCCGGGTGCGCAATGGGGGGCTCCGCTCCAGGGCGCCCTGCGGGCAAACAGCCACACCCCTTGGCGCCCGGCAACCTCAAATGGTTGGGGACCACTGCATTAGGAGAAGCCATTGGCTGCCTCCCCTGCCCCGCCCCATTCCTTCTTTTACATTCCCCTGCTCCCATGGGGGTCACGCTGCCCCCCTTTGAGAGCTGATGCTGAAAAGTGCTGGGAAAGCTCGGGGCGATTATCTGCCTGACCCCGGTGAATAGGAGCTGCCAAAGGCCCTGAAGTGTGACAGACCCTGGAGCTGTGACCGGCCCTTTCACCCAGCAGGATGTGCCGAATGCCCCAGAGGACCAAGGGATGGTGGGCGTGGCACTTCAAGCACACCTTGATTTTCTTCTGTCAGGGCTGGGGCATCGGACCGTCCAGGCTGGGTTCCTGTGATTTCCCGCGCGTGCTGGGCGGATGGTTTCCTGTCCAGTGCAGATTGCTGCTGGTGCGGGACCTCTGCATATAAATGCTGGGTAAGTCCTGGTGGGTTTTTAATGGGCAGTGCCATGTGGTTTGGTAACTCAGGGTGCCCCTGTATAAAACTATGGGACACCAACATCTTGAATACTGTGTACAGATGTGGTCTCCTCACCTCAAAACAGATATTTTGGCCTTGGAAAGGGTTCAGAAAAGGGCAACTAACATGATTAGGGGTTTGAAACGAGTCCCATATGAAGAGAGGTTAAAGCGATGGGACTTTTCAGTTTAGAAAAGAGGAGACTGAGGGGGGATATGATAGAGGTCTATAAAAACATGAGTGGTGTGGAGAGGGTGAATCAAGAAAAGTGATTTATTAGTTCCCATAATAGAAGAACTAGAGGACACCAAATGAAGTTAATGGGTAGCAGGTTTAAAACTAATAAAAGAAAGTTCTTCTTCACACAGCGTGTAGTCAACCTGTGGAACTCCTTGCCAGAGGAGACTGTGAAGGCTAGAACTATAACAGGATTTAAAGAGAAGCTAGATAATTTCACGGAGGTTAGGTCCATAAAAGGCCATTAGCCAGGAGATAGAAATAGTGTCCCTGGCCTCTGTTTGTGGAAGGCTGGAGAAGGATGGCAGGAGACAAATCGCTTGATCATTGTCTTTGGTCAACCCTCTTTGGGGCACCTGGTGCTGGCCACTGTCAGCAGACAGGCTACCCAGTACTGCCGTTCTTATGTTAGGGTTCTTGGTTGGGGCACAGGGCAGAGCCCATCGGTTCAGAGCTGCTAAGAGCAGAGTTATTTGCACTTACGTCCCAGCCAGACTCCCTCGTATCCCCTAACGCAGGGCTGGGGGGATCCTTTTTTGGGTCGGGGGCCACAGAGAAATCCGTCGGGCCTTGTAGGAGTTGGGCGGCAGGAGTGGAGCTTAGTGCCTACGGGGCCAAGGGAAACAGAGAGGGCACCATGTCCACAGGGCCGGGGTGCCATTTTCCCTAGGGCCTCCGGGGGGGTGGGGGGGGGGAGTGTGTCTATGGTCTAGGA